>NW_025534054.1:10000-40000 GCF_020615455.1 Coregonus clupeaformis
ATGCGTAGGTCCCGAGACATGTTGGACAAAACCCACTGAGTCGATGATGGCTCCGAAAGCCTTTTGGAGTGGGTCTGTGGGACTTTTCCATGTGAATATTGAAGTCACCAAAAATGTTAATATTATCTGCCATGACTACAAGGTCCGATAGGAATTCAGGGAACTCAGTGAGGAACTCTGTATACGGTCCAGGAGGCCTGTAAACAGTAGCTATAAGAAGTGATTGAGTAGGCTGCATAGATTTCATGACTAGAAGCTCAAAAGAGGGGGTAAATAGAAATGTGATGTCGTAAATGTTAGCAACACCTCAGCCTTTGCGGGAATGCGCGGGGGATATGGTCACTAATGGAACCAGGAGGAGAGGCCTCATTTAAAGCAGTAAATTCATCAGGCTTGAGCCATGTTTCAGTCAGGCCAATCACATCAAGATTATAATCAGTGATTAGTTCATCGACTATGACTGCCTTGGAAGTGAGGGATCTAACATTAAGTAGCCCTATTTTGAGATGTGAGATATTATCACAATCTCTCTTTCAATAATGACAGGAATGGAGGAGGTCTTTATTCCAGTGAGATTGCTAAGGCGAACACCGCCATGTTTAGTTTTGCCCAACCTAGATCGAGGCACAGACACGGCCTCAATGGGGAAAGCTGAGCTGACTACACTGACTGTGCTCCTGGCAGACTCCACTAAGCTGTCAGGCTGGCTAACAGCCTGCTGCCTGGCCTGCACCCTGTCTCATTGGGGAGGCTAACAGCCTGCTGCCTGGCCTGCACCCTGTCTCATTGGGGAGGCTAACAGCCTGCTGCCTGGCCTGCACCCTGTCTCATTGGGGAGCTAGAGGAGTTAGAGCCCTGTCTATGTTGGTAGATAAGATGAGAGCACCCCTCCAGCTAGGATGGAGTCCATCACTCCCTCAGCAGGCCAGGCTTGGTCCTGTAGCACCCCCTCCAGCTAGGATGGAGTCCATCACTCCTCAGCAGGCCAGGCTTGGTCCTGTAGCACCCTCCAGCTAGGATGGAGTCCATCACTCCTCAGCAGGCCAGGCTTGGTCCTGTAGCACCCCTCCAGCTAGGATGGAGTCCATCACTCCTCAGCAGGCCAGGCTTGGTCCTGTAGCACCCCTCCAGCTAGGATGGAGTCCATCACCCTCAGCAGGCCAGGCTTGGTCCTGTAGCACCCCTCCAGCTAGGATGGAGTCCATCACTCCTCAGCAGGCCAGGCTTGGTCCTGTAGCACCCTCCAGCTAGGATGGAGTCCATCACTCCTCAGCAGGCCAGGCTTGGTCCTGTAGCACCCCTCCAGCTAGGATGGAGTCCGTCACTCCTCAGCAGGCCAGGCTTGGTTCTGTAGCACCCCTCCAGCTAGGATGGAGTCCATCACTCCTCAGCAGGCCAGGCTTGGTCCTGTAGCACCCCTCCAGCTAGGATGGAGTCCATCACTCCTCAGCAGGCCAGACTTGGTCCTGTAGCACCCCTCCAGCTAGGATGGAGTCCATCACTCCTCAGCAGGCCAGGCTTGGTCCTGTAGCACCCCTCCAGCTAGGATGGAGTCCGTCACTCCTCAGCAGGCCAGGCTTGGTTCTGTAGCACCCCTCCATCTAGGATGGAGTCCATCACTCCTCAGCAGGCCAGGCTTGGTCCTGTAGCACCCCTCCAGCTAGGATGGAGTCCGTCACTCCTCAGCAGGCCAGGCTTTGTCCTGTTTGTGGGTGAGTCCCAGAAAGAGGGCCAATTATCTACAAACATCTATCTTTTGGGAGGGGCAGAAAACAGTTTTCAACCAGCGATTGAGTTGCGAGACACTGCTGTAGAGCTCATCACCACCCCTAACTGGGAGGGGGCCAGAGACAATTACTCGATGCCGACACATCTTTCTAGCATTTCTGTTGCTCTTGGTGACCTCTGACTGTTTCATCCTAACATCGTTGGTGCCGACGTGGATAACAACATCCCTATACTCTCTACACTCACCAGTTTATAACAATATCCCTATACTCTCTACACTCACCAGTTTATAACAACATCCCTATACTCTCTACACTCACCAGTTTATAACAATATCCCTATACTCTCTACACTCACCAGTTTATAACAATATCCCTATACTCTCTACACTCACCAGTTTATAACAACATCCCTATACTCTCTACACTCACCAGTTTATAACAATATCCCTATACTCTCTACACTCACCAGTTTATAACAATATCCCTATACCATCTACACTCACCAGTTTATAACAATATCCCTATACTCTCTACACTCACCAGTTTATAACAATATCCCTATACTCTCTACACTCACCAGTTTATAACAATATCCCTATACTCTCTACACTCACCAGTTTATAACAATATCCCTATACTCTCTACACTCACCAGTTTATAACAATATCCCTATACTCTCTACACTCACCAGTTTATAACAATATCCCTATCCCATCTACACTCGCCAGTTTATAACAATATCCCTATCCCATCTACACTGGCCAGTTTATAACAATATCCCTATACTCTCTACACTCACCAGTTTATAACAATATCCCTATACTCTCTACACTCACCAGTTTATAACAATATCCCTATACTCTCTACACTCACCAGTTTATAACAATATCCCTATACTCTCTACACTCACCAGTTTATAACAATATCCCTATACTCTCTACACTCACCAGTTTATAACAATATCCCTATACTCTCTACACTCACCAGTTTATAACAATATCCCTATCCCATCTACACTCGCCAGTTTATAACAATATCCCTATCCCATCTACACTGGCCAGTTTATAACAATATCCCTATACTCTCTACACTCACCAGTTTATAACAATATCCCTATATCTCTACACTCACCAGTTTATAACAATATCCCTATACTCTCTACACTCACCAGTTTATAACAATATCCCTATCCCATCTACACTCGCCAGTTTATAACAATATCCCTATCCCATCTACACTGGCCAGTTTATAACAATACCCCTATCCCATCTACACTGGCCAGTTTATAACAATATCCCTATCCCATCTACACTGGCCAGTTTATAACAATATCCCTATACTCTCTACACTCACCAGTTTATAACAATATCCCTATCCCATCTACACTGGCCAGTTTATAACAATATCCCTATCCCATCTACACTGGCCAGTTTATAACAATATCCCTATACTCTCTACACTCACCAGTTTATAACAATATCTCTATACTCTCTACACTCACCAGTTTATAACAATATCCCTATACTCTCTACACTCACCAGTTTATAACAATATCCCTATACTCTCTACACTCACCAGTTTTACCCTCAGCCAGCACCATCTTCAGATCTGCCTTTACGTCGGTAGCCCTGCCCCCTGGTAAACAGTGAATGATCGCTGGATGATTATAAGTCTAATATTGCGGGTAATGGAGTTGCCAATGACTAGAGTTTTACATTTGTCCGAGCTAATGGTGGGATGCTTCGGCAGCTCAGACACCGTAACATTTTACATTTAAGTCATTTAGCAGACGCTCTTATCCAGAGCGACTTACAGTTAGTGAGTGCGTACATTTTCATACTGGCCCCCCGTGGGAAACGAACCCACAACCCTGGCGTTGCAAGCGCCGTGCTCTACCAAGTGAGCTACACGGGTGGAGGAGAGACCTGGGAAGGCTCTAACTTAATGGGGAGAACCGGTTGGAAGATTCTGTCGGCTGAATGAGCGACACCGGTTGAGCATGTCGACAGCATTTCTTTCCAGAAGCCTGAGAAAATTGTCCGGCTGCGGGGACTATGTGGGGGGGATTAATACTACTATCTGAACTTACTGGTGGCACAGACGCTGTTTCATCCTTTCCTTCACTTACATTGTCTTTGCCTAACGATTGCATCTGAAGCTGGGCTTGCAGCACGGCTATCCTCACCATAAGGCGATAGTTCTCCTGTATATTATGAGTACAGCGACTGCAATTAGATGGCATAGTGTTAATGTTACTACTTAGCTTCGGCTGGTGGAGGTCCTGTAGAACCATGTCCAGATAAAGCCTCCTGTAGAACCATGTCCAGATAAAGGGTCCTGTAGAACCATGTCCAGATAAGGCCTCCTGTAGAACCATGTCCAGATAAAGCCTCCTGTAGAACCATGTCCAGATAAAGCCTCCTGTAGAACCATGTCCAGATAAAGCCTCCTGTAGAACCATGTCCAGATAAAGCCTCCTGTAGAACCATGTCCAGATAAGGCCTCCTGTAGAACCATGTCCAGATAAAGCCTCCTGTAGAACCATGTCC
The DNA here is from genome assembly GCF_020615455.1 of Coregonus clupeaformis. NCBI lineage: Eukaryota > Metazoa > Chordata > Actinopteri > Salmoniformes > Salmonidae > Coregonus > Coregonus clupeaformis. Next base: position 14,280 of record NW_025534054.1, read on the forward strand.
AGATAAAGCCTCCTGTAGAACCATGTCCAGATAAAGCCTCCTGTAGAACCATGTCCAGATATAGCCTCCTGTAGAACCATGTCCAGATAAAGCCTCCTGTAGAACCATGTCCAGATAAAGCCTCCTGTAGAACCATGTCCAGATAAAGCCTCCTGTAGAACCATGTCCAGATAAAGCCTCCTGTAGAACCATGTCCAGATAAAGCCTCCTGTAGAACCATGTCCAGATAAAGCCTCCTGTAGAACCATGTCCAGATAAAGCCTCCTGTAGAACCATGTCCAGATAAAGCCTCCTGTAGAACCATGTCCAGATAAAGCGTCCTGTAGAACCATGTCCAGATAAAGCCTCCTGTAGAACCATGTCCAGATAAAGCCTCCTGTAGAACCATGTCCAGATAAAGCCTCCTGTAGAACCATGTCCAGATAAAGCCTCCTGTAGAACCATGTCCAGATAAAGCCTCCTGTAGAACCATGTCCAGATAAAGCCTCCTGTAGAACCATGTCCAGATAAAGGGTCCTGTAGAACCATGTCCAGATAAAGGGTCCTGTAGAACCATGTCCAGATAAAGGGTCCTGTAGAACCATGTCCAGATAAAGCCTCCTGTAGAACCATGTCCAGATAAAGCCTCCTGTAGAACCATGTCCAGATAAAGCCTCCGGGGTGAAAAAGTTGAATGAAAAAAGTTGAGCGAGGAAATAACTAAGACGTTGGTAAATTCGTGAAATGCAGAGTTTTGATTAAACGGTTAGTAAAAGTAAAAAAAAAATGAAACATTTGTCAGATATCCAAGCAGTAACGAACCGCACAGCAGCGCAGAGACAACGTGAGTTTGTGGACTTTTGTCTTTCAGGAGAGCTAACGGCCTGCATCTTCATAACATGAATCTGTGTCCCAAATGGAACCCTATTCACTATGGGCCCTGGTCTAAAGTAGTGCACTATATAGGGAATAGGGTGCCATTCTCTGGTCTAAAGTAGTGCACTATAAAGGGACTAGGGTGCCATTCTCTGGTCTAAAGTAGTGCACTATAAAGGGACTAGGGTGCCATTCTCTGGTCTAAAGTAGTGCACTATAAAGGGACTAGGGTGCCATTTGGGACGCAAGTCTGGTAATTACGGTTAAATGGATGAACAACAGGACAGCAGGTGAACAGAAAATTATACATTTATTAAAGAGCTAGATTGGATAATAGACGCACAGTAATGCAGTTTGATTAAGACACGGAGTCAGCCGAGACACGGAGTCAGCCGAGACACGGAGTCAGCCGAGACACGGAGTCAGCCGAGACACGGAGTCAGCCGAGACACGGAGTCAGCCGAGACACGGAGTCAGCCGAGACACGGAGTCAGCCATACATACATCAAATCTACTCAATAACACAGAGATCATACACACTCAAAACAGAGCTACGTAAATAAACACACTATTACTTGGGTTTTAACATTGTAAATCATCAAGTGAATACCTTGGGAATTGTTTGAACAGTCTGACCAACACAGACCTGGTCTTCTAGCCTGGTGCCAGTGTGGTTCTACTCTCTTGCCAACTCCTTATGGAATGGTCATGTCATGTTTGGCTTGGCACTGAGCAATGGAGTTAGCAAGAGCGCCAACAGATCTGGGACCAGGCTACTGGTCTTCTGTAAGATCAATACAAAAGGGACACTAAGAATAGAAGTCCATGCCGTTCTTCTCGCTCTCATCTGAGGAGGGGTTCTGGTGCTGGTCCGAGTCGGACTCGAACATAGGGCTGCGGTGGAGGCCGGGCCGGCCGGCGCTCTGGGGAGAGGAGGTGAAGGGAGGGCGGCTGTCAGGGTGCGGACGGGGGGAGAACACCTCATCCCGGGGGTGGGAGAGCCAGCCGGGGGAGGGTCCATCGCTCAGACCACTGCCATGGTGCCCTCTGGCTGGGCTGAGGGAGGGGAGAGGTGGGCTGGAGTCCTGGAGGGTCTCCCTAATCCTTTGGTTCTCTCTGGTCGCTGCCCCCCACACCACCTCCAACTCACCTTCCACCTCTCTGGAACAGAGACAGAGAGAGAGGGAGAGAGAGACAGAGAAAGAGAAAGAGAAAGAGAGAGAGAGAGAGAGAGAGAGAGAGAGAGAGAGAGAGATAGAGAGAGACAGAGAGAGAGAGAGAGAGAGACAGAGAGAATATGAGAGAGAGAGAGAGAGAGAGAGAGAGAGAGAGAGAGAATTAATATGTTGTATCTATTGTGTTATTGAAATCTGAGAGACAGTTACAAACAGTCAGACCAATGTGATCACACAAAAGAACGCTCACATTGGTCAAAAATCATTATCACAGAAAAAGACAAAACCTGCATATTCAAACCTCCGATTCAGACACTAAGTTGATTCAGACACTAAGGTGATTCAGGCACTAAGTTGATTCAGACACTAAGGTGATTCAGACACTAAGGTGATTCAGACACTAAGGTGATTCAGACACTAAGGTGATTCAGACACTAAGTCTATTCAGACACTAAGGTGATTCAGGCACTAAGTTGATTCAGACACTAAGGTGATTCAGACACTAAGGTGATTCAGACACTAAGGTGATTCAGACACTAAGGTGACACTAAGGTGATTCAGACACTAAGTTGATTCAGACACTAAGGTGATTCAGACACTAAGGTGATTCAGACACTAAGGTGATTCAGACACTAAGGTGATTCAGACACTAAGATGATTCAGACACTAAGGTGATTCAGACACTAAGGTGATTCAGACACTAAGGTGATTCAGACACTAAGGTGATTCAGACACTAAGGTGATTCAGACACTAAGGTGATTCAGACACTAGGGTGATTCAGACACTAAGGTGATTCAGACACTAAGGTGATTCAGACACTAAGGTGATTCAGACACTAAGGTGATTCAGACACTAAGTTGATTCAGACACTAAGGTGATTCAGACACTAAGTTGATTCAGAGACTAAGTTGATTCAGACACTAAGGTGATTCAGACACTAAGTTGATTCAGAGACTAAGTTGATTCAGACACTAAGTTGATTCAGACACTAAGGTGATTCAGACACAGAATCTCAGTGGTTATACTGTATGGAGTGAGTCAATGAGTAAGTCAACACACCCTAAAGCATATTATATTAGTGGACCCAGTAACCAGGCCTTATGTCTTAACACCAGAATGGACCCAGTAACCAGGCCTTATGTCTTAACACCAGAATGGACCCAGTAACCAGGCCTTATGTCAACACCAGAGTGGACCCAGTAACCAGGCCTTATGTCTTAACACCAGAGTGGACCCAGTAACCAGGCCTTATGTCTTAACACCAGAATGGACCCAGTAACCAGGCCTTATGTCTTAACACCAGAGTGGACCCAGTAACCAGGCCTTATGTCAACACCAGAATGGACCCAGTAACCAGGCCTTATGTCAACACCAGAGTGGACCCAGTAACCAGGCCTTATGTCTTAACACCAGAGTGGACCCAGTAACCAGGCCTTATGTCTTAACACTAGAATGGACCCAGTAACCAGGCCTTATGTCAACACCAGAGTGGACCCAGACTGCATCCCTAATGGAACCATATTCCCTATGTAGCGCAATAACTTTGACTAGGTCCCACATGGCTCTGGTCAAACGTAGTGCAGTACCAGTCAAACGTTTGGACACACCTCCTCATTCAAGGGTTGTTCTTTATTTTAACTATTTTTTACTTTGTAGAATAATAGTGAAGACATCAAAACTATGAAATAACACATATGTTACCAAAAAAGTGTTAAACAAATCAAAATATATTTTACATTTGAGATTCTTCAAATAGCCACCCTTTGCCTTGATGACAGCTTTGCACACTCTTGACTGGAATGCTTTTCCAACAGTCTTGAAGGAGTTCCCACATATGCTGAGCACTTGTTGGCTGCTTTTCCTTCACTCTGCTGTCCGACTCATTCCAAACCATCTCAATTGGGTTGAGATCGGGGGATTGTTGTCACGATCGTTAACGGAAGATACGGACCAAGGCGCTGCGTGATAAGCGTACATTTTATTAAGTACTTAACACGACACAAAACAACAAACGAAACGTGAAGTCCTAGGTTACACAAAACAAACCTTAACGGAACAAGATCCCACACCGACTAGTGCCAAACAGGCTGCCTAAGTATTGTCCCCAATCAGAGACAACGAGATACAGCTGCCTCTGATTGGGAACCACCCTGGCCAACATAGATCCACACGATCTAGAAACTAACATAGAAAATATAACATAGAAACTCCACACCCTGGCTCAACATTTAAGAGTCCCCAGAGCCAGGGCGTGACAGTACCCCCCCCCGCCCCAAAGGCGCGGACTGCGACCGCGCCACACAAACACAACAGGGTAGGGGCCGGGTGGGCATTCCGCCTCGGAGGCGGATCCGGCTCCGGGCGTGACCACCACTTTCTCTCCACCTCCCCGTTGCGCCCTTGGTCTGGTCTGGCACCGCTGACTGGAGCTGGACCCGACGACGGTGGATCAAACCGTACAGGCTCCGGACTGGAGCCACTGGCCGGTGCTGGACTGGACACCGGTGGAGCGGATTGCTCTGGCTCCGGAGTGGATCCGCTGACTGGAGTTGGACCGGACCCCGGTGGAGCGGATTACTCTGGCTACGGGCCGTGCCGGACTGGACACACGCACCACTGGCTTGGTGCGGGGAGCAGGAACGGGCCGGACCGGGCTGACGACGCGCACCACTGGCTTGGTGCGGGGAGCAGGAACGGGCCGTACCGGGCTGACGACGCGCACCACTGGCTTAGTGCGGGGAGCAGGAACGGGCCGGACCAGGCTGACGACGCGCACCACTGGCTTGGTGTGGGGAGCAGGAACGGGCCAGACCGGGCTGACGACGCGCACCACTGTCTTGGTGCGGGGAGCAGGAACGGGCCAGACCGGGCTGACGACGCGCACCACTGGCTTGGTGCGGGGAGCAGGAACGGGCCGGACCGGGCTGACGACGTGCACCACTGGCTTGGTGCGGGGAGCAGGAACGGGCCGTACCGGACTGGCGACGCGCACCACTGGCTTGGTGCGGGGAGCTGGAACGGGCCGGACCGGACTGGCGACACACACCACTTGCTTGGTGCGAGGAGCGGGACTGGGTTCCCTTATAAACCTCCGCTCCTTCTGCTGCCTAACCAGCTCCTCTCGCCGTGCCCCTACACTCTCCTTCTCCCTTGTCGCCTCCTGTAGCCTCGTCCACACCCTGGCTCAACATTTAAGAGTCCCCAGAGCCAGGGCGTGACAATTGTGGAGGCCAGGTAATCTGATGCAGCACTCCATCGCTCTCCTTCTTGGTAAAATAGCCCTTACACAGCCAGGAGGTGTGTTGGGTCATTGTCCTGTTGAAAAACAAATAATAGTCCCACTAAGCCCAAACCAGATGGGATGGTGTATCGCTGCAGAATGCTGTGGTATCCATGCAGGTTAAGTTTGCCTTGAATTCTAAATAAATCACAGAAAGTGTTAACAGCAAAGCACCCCCACACCATAACACCTCCTCCTCCATGCTTTACGGTGGGAACTACACAGGCGGAGATCATCCGTTCACCCACACTGCGTCTCACAAAGACATGGTGGTTGGAACCAAAAATCTCAAATTTGGACTCCAGACCAAAGGACAGATTTCCACCGGTCTAATGTCCATTAATCGTGTTTCTTGGCCCAAGCAGGTCTCTTCTTCTTATTGGTGTCCTTTAGTAGTGGTTTCTTTGCAGCAATTCGACCACGAAGGCCTGATTCACACCGTCTCCTCTGAACAGTTGATGTTGAGATGTGTATGTGACTTGAACTCTGTGAAGCATTTATTTGGGCTGCAATTTCTGAGGCTGGTAACTCTAATGAACTTATCCTCTGCAGCAGAGGTAACTCTGGGTCTTCCATTCCTGTGGTGGTCCTCATGAGTGCCAGTTTCATCATAGCGCTTGATGGTTTTTGCGACTGCACTTGAAGAAACTTATTGAAATGTTCCGTATTGACTGACCTTCATGTCTTAAAGTAATGATAGATTGTCATTTCTCTTTTCTTATTTGAGCTGTTCTTGCCATAATATGGACTTGGTCTTTTACCAAATAGGGCTATCTTCTGTATACCACCTCTAACTTGTCACAACACAACTGATTGGCTCAAATGCATTAAGAAGGAAAGAAATTCCACTTTTAAGAAGGCACACCTGTTAATTGAAATGGATTCCAGGCAGGTGACTATTTAATGAAGCTGGTTGAGAGAATGCCAAGCGTGTGCAAAGCTGTCATCAAGGCAAAGGGTGGCTAATTAAAGAATCTCAAATGTGACATATATTTTGATTTTGTTTAACACTTTTTTGGTTACTTCATGATTCCATATGTGTTATTTCATAGTTTTGATGTCTTCACTATTATTCTACAATGTAGAAAATAGTAAAAATAAAGAAAAACCCTTGAATGAGTAGGTGTGTCCAAACTTTTGACTGGTACTGTATATAGGTCAAATGTAGCAGTGGGCTGCTGGTCAAGTCCACCAGTCACCAGGTCAAAGCAGTGGGCTGCTGGTCCAGTCCACCAGTCACCAGGTCAAAGCAGTGGGCTGCTGGTCCAGTCCACCAGTCACCAGGTCAAAGCAGTGGGCTGCTGGTCAAGTCCACCAGTCACCAGGTCAAAGCAGTGGGCTGATGGTCAGGTCCACCAGTCACCAGGTCAAAGCAGTGGGCTGATGGTCAGGTCCACCAGTCACCAGGTCAAAGCAGTGGGCTGCTGGTCCAGTCCACCAGTCACCAGGTCAAAGCAGTGGGCTGATGGTCCACCAGTCACCAGGTCAAAGCAGTGGGCTGATGGTCAGGTCCACCAGTCACCAGGTCAAAGCAGTGGGCTGCTGGCCAAGTCCACCAGTCACCAGGTCAAAGCAGTGGGCTGATGGTCAGGTCCACCAGTCACCAGGTCAAAGCAGTGGGCTGCTGGTCCAGTCCACCAGTCACCAGGTCAAAGCAGTGGGCTGATGGTCAGGTCCACCAGTCACCAGGTCAAAGCAGTGGGCTGATGGTCAGGTCCACCAGTCACCAGGTCAAAGCAGTGGGCTGATGGTCAGGTCCACCAGTCACCAGGTCAAAGCAGTGGGCCGCTGGTCCAGTCCACCAGTCACCAGGTCAAAGCAGTGGGCTGCTGGTCCAGTCCACCAGTCACCAGGTCAAAGCAGTGGGCTGATGGTCAGGTCCACCAGTCACCAGGTCAAAGCAGTGGGCTGATGGTCAGGTCCACCAGTCACCAGGTCAAAGCAGTGGGCTGATGGTCCAGTCCACCAGTCACCAGGTCAAAGCAGTGGGCTGCTGGTCCAGTCCACCAGTCACCAGGTCAAAGCAGTGGGCTGCTGGTCAGGTCCACCAGTCACCAGGTCAAAGCAGTGGGCTGATGGTCAGGTCCACCAGTCACCAGGTCAAAGCAGTGGGCTGATGGTCCAGTCCACCAGTCACCAGGTCAAAGCAGTGGGCTGCTGGTCCAGTCCACCAGTCACCAGGTCAAAGCAGTGGGCTGATGGTCAGGTCCACCAGTCACCAGGTCAAAGCAGTGGGCTGATGGTCAGGTCCACCAGTCACCAGGTCAAAGCAGTGGGCTGATGGTCCAGTCCACCAGTCACCAGGTCAAAGCAGTGGGCTGCTGGTCCAGTCCACCAGTCACCAGGTCAAAGCAGTGGGCCGCTGGTCCAGTCCACCAGTCACCAGGTCAAAGCAGTGGGCTGCTGGTCCAGTCCACCAGTCACCAGGTCAAAGCAGTGGGCTGCTGGTCCAGTCCACCAGTCACCAGGTCAAAGCAGTGGGCTGCTGGTCCAGTCCACCAGTCACCAGGTCAAAGCAGTGGGCTGCTGGTCCAGTCCACCAGTCACCAGGTCAAAGCAGTGGGCTGCTGGTCCAGTCCACCAGTCACCAGGTCAAAGCAGTGGGCTCCTGGTCAGGTCCACCAGTCACCAGGTCAAAGCAGTGGGCCGCTGGTCCAGTCCACCAGTCACCAGGTCAAAGCAGTGGGCTGATGGTCAGGTCCACCAGTCACCAGGTCAAAGCAGTGGGCCGCTGGTCCAGTCCACCAGTCACCAGGTCAAAGCAGTGGGCTGATGGTCAGGCCCACCAGTCACCAGGTCAAAGCAGTGGGCTGATGGTCAGGCCCACCAGTCACCAGGTCAAAGCAGTGGGCCGCTGGTCCAGTCCACCAGTCACCAGGTCAAAGCAGTGGGCCGCTGGTCCAGTCCACCAGTCACCAGGTCAAAGCAGTGGGCCGCTGGTCCAGTCCACCAGTCACCAGGTCAAAGCAGTGGGCCGCTGGTCCAGTCCACCAGTCACCAGGTCAAAGCAGTGGGCTGATGGTCAGGCCCACCAGTCACCAGGTCAAAGCAGTGGGCTGATGGTCAGGCCCACCAGTCACCAGGTCAAAGCAGTGGGCCGCTGGTCCAGTCCACCAGTCACCAGGTCAAAGCAGTGGGCCGCTGGTCCAGTCCACCAGTCACCAGGTCAAAGCAGTGGGCTGATGGTCAGGCCCACCAGTCACCAGGTCAAAGCAGTGGGCTGCTGGTCCAGGCCCAAAGTGACTGGATGCAGCAGAGAGAAAGATAATAACTGTCATTACCTGTTGATGAGTCTCTGTCTCTGGCGTCAACAGACATGTTAAGGTGAACCTAACGTCATATTATATAACGTACCACAACCCCAACCACCGCAGTGAACACATGTGAGTGTTAGAACCAAGCATACGGTGCATTCAGAAAGTATTCAGACCCCTTCCCTTTTTCCACATTTTGTTACGTTACAGCCTTATTCTAAAATTGATTATCAATCTACACACAATACCCCCATAATGACAAAGCGAAAACAGGTTTTTCGATTTTTTTTGCAAATGTATACAAAATATAAAAAAAACGGAAATACCTTATTTACATAAGTATTCAGATCCTTTGCTATGAGTCTCGAAATTGAGCTCAGGTGTATCCTGTTTCCATTGATCATCCTTGAGATGTTTCTACAATTTGATTGGAGTTCACCTGTGGTAAATTCAATTGATTGGACATGATTTGGAAAGGCACACACCTGTCTATATAAGATCCCACAGTTGACAGTGCATGTCAGAGCAAAAACCAAGCCATGAGGTCGAAGGAATTGTCCGTAGAGCTCCGAGACAGGATTGTGTTGAGGCACAGATCTGGGGAAGGGTACCAAAACATTTCTGCAGCATTGAAGGTCCCCAAGAACAAAGTGGCCTCCATCATTCTGAAATGGAAGAAGTTTGGAACCACCAAGACTCTTCCTAGAGCTGGCCGCCCGGACAAACTGAGCAATCGGGAGAGAAGGGCCTTGGTCAGGGAGGTGACCAAGAACCCGGTGGTCACTCTGACAGAGCTCCAGAGTTATTCTGTTGAGATGGGAGAACCTTCCAGAAGGACAACCATCTCTGCAGCACTCCACCAATCTGGCCTTTATGGTAGAGTGGCCAGACGGACGCCACTCCTCAGTAAAAGGCACATGACAGCCCGCTTGGAGTTTGCCAAAAGGCACCTAAAGGACTCTGACCATGAGAAACAAGATTCTCTGGTCTGATGAAACCAAGATTGAACTCTTTGGCCTGAATGTCAAGCATCACGTCGGGAGGAAACCTGACACCATCCCTACGATGAAGCATGGTGGTGGCAGCATCATGCTGTGGGGATGTTTTTCAGCGGCAGGGACTGGGAGACTAGTCAGGATCGAGGGAAAGATGAACAGAGCAAAGTACAGAGAGATCCTTGATGAAAACCTGCTCCAGAGCACTCAGGACCTCAGACTGGGGCGAAGGTTCACCTTTCAACAGGACAACGACCCTAAGCACACAGCCAAGACAACGCAGGAGTGGCTTCGGGACAATTCTCTGAATGTCCTTGAGTGGCCCAGCCAGAGCCCAGACTTGAACCCGATCGAACATCTCTGGAGAGACCTGAAAATAGCTGTGCAGTGACGCTCCCCATCCAACCTGACAGAGCTTGAGAGGATCTGCAGAGAAGAATGGGAGAAACTCCCCAAATACAGGTGTGGCAAGCTTGTAGCGTCATACCCAAGAAGACTCGAGGCTGTAATCGCTGCCAAAAGGTGCTTCAACAAAGTACTGAGTCTGAATACATACGTAAATGTGATATTTCAGTTCTTTATTTATAATAGATTTGCTAAAATTTCTAAAAACCAGTTTTTCCTTTGTAATTATGGGGTGTTGTGTGTAGATTGATGAGGGGGGGAAAAAACTATTTAATCAGTTTTAGAATAAGGCTGTAACGTAATAAAATGTGGAAAAAGTCAAGTGGTCTGAATACTTTCCGAAGGCACTGTATTTACTAAGGCTGTGTTCCTTATGGCACCCTCCTCCCTATTCCCATAGGACCCTGGTCTAAAGTAGTGCACTAGATAGGGAATAGGGTGCCATTCTCTGGTCTAAAGTAGTGCACTATATAGGGAATAGGGTGCCATTCTCTGGTCTAAAGTAGTGCACTATATAGGGAATAGGGTGCCATTCCCTGGTCTAAAATAGTGCACTATATAGGGAATAGGGTGCCATTCTCTGGTCTAAAGTAGTGCACTATATAGGGAATAGGGTGCCATTCCCTGGTCTAAAGTAGTGCACTATGTAGGGAATAGGGTGCCATTCTCTGGTCTAAAGTAGTGCACTATATAGGGAATAGGGTGCCATTCTCTGGTCTAAAGTAGTGCACTATATAGGGAACAGGGTGCCATTCTCTGGTCTAAAGTAGTGCACTATATAGGGAATAGGGTGCCATTCTCTGGTCTAAAGTAGTGCACTATATAGGGAATAGGGTGCCATTCTCTGGTCTAAAGTAGTGCACTATATAGGGAATAGGGTGCCGTTTGTGCCACAAGGACGTCTCATTGTTTACATGTCCCGAGAGAGTAACTCATTCTGGTTGATTCTAGTGAATTATAGGACCTGTTCTCTGTCTGGGGGTTACAACCACTAGTGAATTATAGGACCTGTTCTCTGTCTGGGGGTTACAACCACTAGTGAATTATAGGACCTGTTCTCTGTCTGGGGGTCACAACCACTAGTGAATTATAGGACCTGTTCTCTGTCTGGGGGTCACAACCACTAGTGAATTATAGGACCTGTTCTCTGTCTGGGGGTCACAACCACTAGTGAATTATAGGACCTGTTCTCTGTCTGGGGGTCACAACCACTAGTGAATTATAGGACCTGTTCTCTGTCTGGGGGTCACAACCACTAGTGAATTATAGGACCTGTTCTCTGTCTGGGGGTCACAACCACTAGTGAATTATAGGACCTGTTCTCTGTCTGGGGGTCACAAACACTAGTGAATTATAGGACCTGTTCTCTGTCTGGGGGTCACAACCACTAGTGAATTATAGGACCTGTTCTCTGTCTGGGGGTCACAACCACTAGGGAATTATAGGACCTGTTCTCTGTCTGGGGGTCACAACCACTAGTGAATTATAGGACCTGTTCTCTGTCTGGGGGTCACAACCACTAGTGAATTATAGGACCTGTTCTCTGTCTGGGGGTCACAACCACTAGTGAATTATAGGACCTGTTCTCTGTCTGGGGGTCACAACCACTAGTGAATTATAGGACCTGTTCTCTGTCTGGGGGTCACAACCACTAGTGAATTATAGGACCTGTTCTCTGTCTGGGGGTCACAACCACTAGTGAATTATAGGACCTGTTCTCTGTCTGGGGGTCACAACCACTAGTGAATTATAGGACCTGTTCTCTGTCTGGGGGTCACAACCACTAGTGAATTATAGGACCTGTTCTCTGTCTGGGGGTCACAACCACTAGTGAATTATAGGACCTGTTCTCTGTCTGGGGGTCACAACCACTAGTGAATTATAGGACCTGTTCTCTGTCTGGGGGTCACAACCACTAGTGAATTATAGGACCTGTTCTCTGTCTGGGGGTCACAACCACTAGTGAATTATAGGACCTGTTCTCTGTCTGGGGGTCACAACCACTAGTGAATTATAGGACCTGTTCTCTGTCTGGGGGTCACAACCACTAGTGAATTATAGGACCTGTTCTCTGTCTGGGGGTCACAACCACTAGTGAATTATAGGACCTGTTCTCTGTCTGGGGGTCACAACCACTAGTGAATTATAGGACCTGTTCTCTGTCTGGGGGTCACAACCACTAGTGAATTATAGGACCTGTTCTCTGTCTGGGGGTCACAACCACTAGTGAATTATAGGACCTGTTCTCTGTCTGGGGGTCACAACCACTAGTGAATTATAGGACCTGTTCTCTGTCTGGGGGTCACAACCACTAGTGAATTATAGGACCTGTTCTCTGTCTGGGGGTCACAACCACTAGTGAATTATAGGACCTGTTCTCTGTCTGGGGGTCACAACCACTAGTGAATTATAGGACCTGTTCTCTGTCTGGGGGTCACAACCACTAGTGAATTATAGGACCTGTTCTCTGTCTGGGGGTCACAACCACTAGTGAATTATAGGACCTGTTCTCTGTCTGGGGGTCACAACCACTAGTGAATTATAGGACCTGTTCTCTGTCTGGGGTCACAACCACTAGTGAATTATAGGACCTGTTCTCTGTCTGGGGGTCACAACCACTAGTGAATTATAGGACCTGTTCTCTGTCTGGGGGTCACAACCACTAGTGAATTATAGGACCTGTTCTCTGTCTGGGGGTCACAACCACTAGTGAATTATAGGACCTGTTCTCTGTCTGGGGGTCACAACCACTAGTGAATTATAGGACCTGTTCTCTGTCTGGGGGTCACAACCACTAGTGAATTATAGGACCTGTTCTCTGTCTGGGGGTCACAACCACTAGTGAATTATAGGACCTGTTCTCTGTCTGGGGGTCACAACCACTAGTGAATTATAGGACCTGTTCTCTGTCTGGGGGTCACAACCACTAGTGAATTATAGGACCTGTTCTCTGTCTGGGGGTCACAACCACTAGTGAATTATAGGACCTGTTCTCTGTCTGGGGGTCACAACCACTAGTGAATTATAGGACCTGTTCTCTGTCTGGGGGTCACAACCACTAGTGAATTATAGGACCTGTTCTCTGTCTGGGGGTCACAACCACTAGTGAATTATAGGACCTGTTCTCTGTCTGGGGGTCACAACCACTAGTGAATTATAGGACCTGTTCTCTGTCTGGGGGTCACAACCACTAGTGAATTATAGGACCTGTTCTCTGTCTGGGGGTCACAACCACTAGTGAATTATAGGACCTGTTCTCTGTCTGGGGGTCACAACCACTAGTGAATTATAGGACCTGTTCTCTGTCTGGGGGTCACAACCACTAGTGAATTATAGGACCTGTTCTCTGTCTGGGGGTCACAACCACTAGTGAATTATAGGACCTGTTCTCTGTCTGGGGGTCACAACCACTAGTGAATTATAGGACCTGTTCTCTGTCTGGGGGTCACAACCACTAGTGAATTATAGGACCTGTTCTCTGTCTGGGGGTCACAACCACTAGTGAATTATAGGACCTGTTCTCTGTCTGGGGTCACAACCACTAGTGAATTATAGGACCTGTTCTCTGTCTGGGGGTCACAACCACTAGTGAATTATAGGACCTGTTCTCTGTCTGGGGGTCACAACCACTAGTGAATTATAGGACCTGTTCTCTGTCTGGGGGTCACAACCACTAGTGAATTATAGGACCTGTTCTCTGTCTGGGGTCACAACCACTAGTGAATTATAGGACCTGTTCTCTGTCTGGGGGTCACAACCACTAGTGAATTATAGGACCTGTTCTCTGTCTGGGGGTCACAACCACTAGTGAATTATAGGACCTGTTCTCTGTCTGGGGGTCACAACCACTAGTGAATTATAGGACCTGTTCTCTGTCTGGGGGTCACAACCACTAGTGAATTATAGGACCTGTTCTCTGTCTGGGGGTCACAACCACTAGTGAATTATAGGACCTGTTCTCTGTCTGGGGGTCACAACCACTAGTGAATTATAGGACCTGTTCTCTGTCTGGGGGTCACAACCACTAGTGAATTATAGGACCTGTTCTCTGTCTGGGGGTCACAACCACTAGTGAATTATAGGACCTGTTCTCTGTCTGGGGGTCACAACCACTAGTGAATTATAGGACCTGTTCTCTGTCTGGGGGTCACAACCACTAGTGAATTATAGGACCTGTTCTCTGTCTGGGGGTCACAACCACTAGTGAATTATAGGACCTGTTCTCTGTCTGGGGGTCACAACCACTAGTGAATTATAGGACCTGTTCTCTGTCTGGGGGTCACAACCACTAGTGAATTATAGGACCTGTTCTCTGTCTGGGGGTCACAACCACTAGTGAATTATAGGACCTGTTCTCTGTCTGGGGGTCACAACCACTAGTGAATTATAGGACCTGTTCTCTGTCTGGGGGTCACAACCACTAGTGAATTATAGGACCTGTTCTCTGTCTGGGGGTCACAACCACTAGTGAATTATAGGACCTGTTCTCTGTCTGGGGGTCACAACCACTAGTGAATTATAGGACCTGTTCTCTGTCTGGGGGTCACAACCACTAGTGAATTATAGGACCTGTTCTCTGTCTGGGGGGTCACAACCACTAGTGAATTATAGGACCTGTTCTCTGTCTGGGGGTCACAACCACTAGTGAATTATAGGACCTGTTCTCTGTCTGGGGGTCACAACCACTAGTGAATTATAGGACCTGTTCTCTGTCTGGGGGTCACAACCACTAGTGAATTATAGGACCTGTTCTCTGTCTGGGGGTCACAACCACTAGTGAATTATAGGACCTGTTCTCTGTCTGGGGGTCACAACCACTAGTGAATTATAGGACCTGTTCTCTGTCTGGGGGTCACAACCACTAGTGAATTATAGGACCTGTTCTCTGTCTGGGGGTCACAACCACTAGTGAATTATAGGACCTGTTCTCTGTCTGGGGGTCACAACCACTAGTGAATTATAGGACCTGTTCTCTGTCTGGGGGTCACAACCACTAGTGAATTATAGGACCTGTTCTCTGTCTGGGGGGTCACAACCACTAGTGAATTATAGGACCTGTTCTCTGTCTGGGGGTCACAACCACTAGTGAATTATAGGACCTGTTCTCTGTCTGGGGGTCACAACCACTAGTGAATTATAGGACCTGTTCTCTGTCTGGGGGTCACAACCACTAGTGAATTATAGGACCTGTTCTCTGTCTGGGGGTCACAACCACTAGTGAATTATAGGACCTGTTCTCTGTCTGGGGGTCACAACCACTAGTGAATTATAGGACCTGTTCTCTGTCTGGGGGTCACAACCACTAGTGAATTATAGGACCTGTTCTCTGTCTGGGGGTCACAACCACTAGTGAATTATAGGACCTGTTCTCTGTCTGGGGGTCACAACCACTAGTGAATTATAGGACCTGTTCTCTGTCTGGGGGTCACAACCACTAGTGAATTATAGGACCTGTTCTCTGTCTGGGGGTCACAACCACTAGTGAATTATAGGACCTGTTCTCTGTCTGGGGGTCACAACCACTAGTGAATTATAGGACCTGTTCTCTGTCTGGGGGTCACAACCACTAGTGAATTATAGGACCTGTTCTCTGTCTGGGGGTCACAACCACTAGTGAATTATAGGACCTGTTCTCTGTCTGGGGGTCACAACCACTAGTGAATTATAGGACCTGTTCTCTGTCTGGGGGTCACAACCACTAGTGAATTATAGGACCTGTTCTCTGTCTGGGGGTCACAACCACTAGTGAATTATAGGACCTGTTCTCTGTCTGGGGGTCACAACCACTAGTGAATTATAGGACCTGTTCTCTGTCTGGGGGTCACAACCACTAGTGAATTATAGGACCTGTTCTCTGTCTGGGGGTCACAACCACTAGTGAATTATAGGACCTGTTCTCTGTCTGGGGGTCACAACCACTAGTGAATTATAGGACCTGTTCTCTGTCTGGGGGTCACAACCACTAGTGAATTATAGGACCTGTTCTCTGTCTGGGGTCACAACCACTAGTGAATTATAGGACCTGTTCTCTGTCTGGGGGTCACAACCACTAGTGAATTATAGGACCTGTTCTCTGTCTGGGGGTCACAACCACTAGTGAATTATAGGACCTGTTCTCTGTCTGGGGTCACAACCACTAGTGAATTATAGGACCTGTTCTCTGTCTGGGGGTCACAACCACTAGTGAATTATAGGACCTGTTCTCTGTCTGGGGTCACAACCACTAGTGAATTATAGGACCTGTTCTCTGTCTGGGGGTCACAACCACTAGTGAATTATAGGACCTGTTCTCTGTCTGGGGGTCACAACCACTAGTGAATTATAGGACCTGTTCTCTGTCTGGGGGTCACAACCACTAGTGAATTATAGGACCTGTTCTCTGTCTGGGGGGTCACAACCACTAGTGAATTATAGGACCTGTTCTCTGTCTGGGGGTCACAACCACTAGTGAATTATAGGACCTGTTCTCTGTCTGGGGGTCACAACCACTAGTGAATTATAGGACCTGTTCTCTGTCTGGGGGTCACAACCACTAGTGAATTATAGGACCTGTTCTCTGTCTGGGGGTCACAACCACTAGTGAATTATAGGACCTGTTCTCTGTCTGGGGGTCACAACCACTAGTGAATTATAGGACCTGTTCTCTGTCTGGGGGTCACAACCACTAGTGAATTATAGGACCTGTTCTCTGTCTGGGGGTCACAACCACTAGTGAATTATAGGACCTGTTCTCTGTCTGGGGGTCACAACCACTAGTGAATTATAGGACCTGTTCTCTGTCTGGGGGTCACAACCACTAGTGAATTATAGGACCTGTTCTCTGTCTGGGGGTTACAACCACTAGTGAATTATAGGACCTGTTCTCTGTCTGGGGGGTTACAACCACTAGTGAATTATAGGACCTGTTCTCTGTCTGGGGGTTACAACCACTAGTGAATTATAGGACCTGTTCTCTGTCTGGGGGTCACAACCACTAGTGAATTATAGGACCTGTTCTCTGTCTGGGGGTCACAACCACTAGTGAATTATAGGACCTGTTCTCTGTCTGGGGGGTCACAACCACTAGTGAATTATAGGACCTGTTCTCTGTCTGGGGGTCACAACCACTAGTGAATTATAGGACCTGTTCTCTGTCTGGGGGTCACAACCACTAGTGAATTATAGGACCTGTTCTCTGTCTGGGGGTCACAACCACTAGTGAATTATAGGACCTGTTCTCTGTCTGGGGGTCACAACCACTAGTGAATTATAGGACCTGTTCTCTGTCTGGGGGTTACAACCACTAGTGAATTATAGGACCTGTTCTCTGTCTGGGGGTCACAACCACTAGTGAATTATAGGACCTGTTCTCTGTCTGGGGGTTACAACCACTAGTGAATTATAGGACCTGTTCTCTGTCTGGGGGTTACAACCACTAGTGAATTATAGGACCTGTTCTCTGTCTGGGGGTTACAACCACTAGTGAATTATAGGACCTGTTCTCTGTCTGGGGGTTACAACCACTAGTGAATTATAGGACCTGTTCTCTGTCTGGGGGTTACAACCACTAGTGAATTATAGGACCTGTTCTCTGTCTGGGGGTTACAACCACTAGTGAATTATAGGACCTGTTCTCTGTCTGGGGGTCACAACCACTAGTGAATTATAGGACCTGTTCTCTGTCTGGGGGTTACAACCACTAGTGAATTATAGGACCTGTTCTCTGTCTGGGGGTTACAACCACTAGTGAATTATAGGACCTGTTCTCTGTCTGGGGGTCACAACCACTAGTGAATTATAGGACCTGTTCTCTGTCTGGGGGTCACAACCACTAGTGAATTATAGGACCTGTTCTCTGTCTGGGGGTCACAACCACTAGTGAATTATAGGACCTGTTCTCTGTCTGGGGGTCACAACCACTAGTGAATTATAGGACCTGTTCTCTGTCTGGGGGTCACAACCACTAGTGAATTATAGGACCTGTTCTCTGTCTGGGGGTCACAACCACTAGTGAATTATAGGACCTGTTCTCTGTCTGGGGGTCACAACCACTAGTGAATTATAGGACCTGTTCTCTGTCTGGGGGTCACAACCACTAGTGAATTATAGGACCTGTTCTCTGTCTGGGGGTCACAACCACTAGTGAATTATAGGACCTGTTCTCTGTCTGGGGGTCACAACCACTAGTGAATTATAGGACCTGTTCTCTGTCTGGGGGTCACAACCACTAGTGAATTATAGGACCTGTTCTCTGTCTGGGGGTCACAACCACTAGTGAATTATAGGACCTGTTCTCTGTCTGGGGGTCACAACCACTAGTGAATTATAGGACCTGTTCTCTGTCTGGGGGTCACAACCACTAGTGAATTATAGGACCTGTTCTCTGTCTGGGGGTCACAACCACTAGTGAATTATAGGACCTGTTCTCTGTCTGGGGGTCACAACCACTAGTGAATTATAGGACCTGTTCTCTGTCTGGGGGTCACAACCACTAGTGAATTATAGGACCTGTTCTCTGTCTGGGGGTCACAACCACTAGTGAATTATAGGACCTGTTCTCTGTCTGGGGGTCACAACCACTAGTGAATTATAGGACCTGTTCTCTGTCTGGGGGTCACAACCACTAGTGAATTATAGGACCTGTTCTCTGTCTGGGGGTCACAACCACTAGTGAATTATAGGACCTGTTCTCTGTCTGGGGGTCACAACCACTAGTGAATTATAGGACCTGTTCTCTGTCTGGGGGTCACAACCACTAGTGAATTATAGGACCTGTTCTCTGTCTGGGGGTCACAACCACTAGTGAATTATAGGACCTGTTCTCTGTCTGGGGGTTACAACCACTAGTGAATTATAGGACCTGTTCTCTGTCTGGGGGTCACAACCACTAGTGAATTATAGGACCTGTTCTCTGTCTGGGGGTTACAACCACTAGTGAATTATAGGACCTGTTCTCTGTCTGGGGGTCACAACCACTAGTGAATTATAGGACCTGTTCTCTGTCTGGGGGTCACAACCACTAGTGAATTATAGGACCTGTTCTCTGTCTGGGGGTTACAACCACTAGTGAATTATAGGACCTGTTCTCTGTCTGGGGGTCACAACCACTAGTGAATTATAGGACCTGTTCTCTGTCTGGGGGTCACAACCACTAGTGAATTATAGGACCTGTTCTCTGTCTGGGGGTCACAACCACTAGTGAATTATAGGACCTGTTCTCTGTCTGGGGGTCACAACCACTAGTGAATTATAGGACCTGTTCTCTGTCTGGGGGTCACAACCACTAGTGAATTATAGGACCTGTTCTCTGTCTGGGGGTCACAACCACTAGTGAATTATAGGACCTGTTCTCTGTCTGGGGGTCACAACCACTAGTGAATTATAGGACCTGTTCTCTGTCTGGGGGTCACAACCACTAGTGAATTATAGGACCTGTTCTCTGTCTGGGGGTCACAACCACTAGTGAATTATAGGACCTGTTCTCTGTCTGGGGGTCACAACCACTAGTGAATTATAGGACCTGTTCTCTGTCTGGGGGTCACAACCACTAGTGAATTATAGGACCTGTTCTCTGTCTGGGGGTTACAACCACTAGTGAATTATAGGACCTGTTCTCTGTCTGGGGGTTACAACCACTAGTGAATTATAGGACCTGTTCTCTGTCTGGGGGTCACCAACCACTAGTGAATTATAGGACCTGTTCTCTGTCTGGGGTTACAACCACTAGTGAATTATAGGACCTGTTCTCTGTCTGGGGGTCACAACCACTAGTGAATTATAGGACCTGTTCTCTGTCTGGGGGTCACAACCACTAGTGAATTATAGGACCTGTTCTCTGTCTGGGGGTCACAACCACTAGTGAATTATAGGACCTGTTCTCTGTCTGGGGGTCACAACCACTAGTGAATTATAGGACCTGTTCTCTGTCTGGGGGTTACAACCACTAGTGAATTATAGGACCTGTTCTCTGTCTGGGGGTCACAACCACTAGTGAATTATAGGACCTGTTCTCTGTCTGGGGGTCACAACCACTAGTGAATTATAGGACCTGTTCTCTGTCTGGGGGTCACAACCACTAGTGAATTATAGGACCTGTTCTCTGTCTGGGGGTCACAACCACTAGTGAATTATAGGACCTGTTCTCTGTCTGGGGGTCACAACCACTAGTGAATTATAGGACCTGTTCTCTGTCTGGGGGGTCACAACCACTAGTGAATTATAGGACCTGTTCTCTGTCTGGGGGTCACAACCACTAGTGAATTATAGGACCTGTTCTCTGTCTGGGGGTTACAACCACTAGTGAATTATAGGACCTGTTCTCTGTCTGGGGGTTACAACCACTAGTGAATTATAGGACCTGTTCTCTGTCTGGGGGTCACAACCACTAGTGAATTATAGGACCTGTTCTCTGTCTGGGGGGTTACAACCACTAGTGAATTATAGGACCTGTTCTCTGTCTGGGGGTCACAACCACTAGTGAATTATAGGACCTGTTCTCTGTCTGGGGGTTACAACCACTAGTGAATTATAGGACCTGTTCTCTGTCTGGGGGTCACAACCACTAGTGAATTATAGGACCTGTTCTCTGTCTGGGGGTCACAACCACTAGTGAATTATAGGACCTGTTCTCTCTCTGGGGGTCACAACCACTAGTGAATTATAGGACCTGTTCTCTGTCTGGGGGTCACAACCACTAGTGAATTATAGGACCTGTTCTCTGTCTGGGGGTCACAACCACTAGTGAATTATAGGACCTGTTCTCTGTCTGGGGGTCACAACCACTAGTGAATTATAGGACCTGTTCTCTGTCTGGGGGTCACAACCACTAGTGAATTATAGGACCTGTTCTCTGTCTGGGGGGTTACAACCACTAGTGAATTATAGGACCTGTTCTCTGTCTGGGGGTCACAACCACTAGTGAATTATAGGACCTGTTCTCTGTCTGGGGGTTACAACCACTAGTGAATTATAGGACCTGTTCTCTGTCTGGGGGTCACAACCACTAGTGAATTATAGGACCTGTTCTCTCTCTGGGGGTCACAACCACTAGTGAATTATAGGACCTGTTCTCTGTCTGGGGGTCACAACCACTAGTGAATTATAGGACCTGTTCTCTGTCTGGGGGGTTACAACCACTAGTGAATTATAGGACCTGTTCTCTGTCTGGGGGTTACAACCACTAGTGAATTATAGGACCTGTTCTCTGTCTGGGGGTTACAACCACTAGTGAATTATAGGACCTGTTCTCTGTCTGGGGGTTACAACCACTAGTGAATTATAGGACCTGTTCTCTGTCTGGGGGTTACAACCACTAGTGAATTATAGGACCTGTTCTCTGTCTGGGGGTTACAACCACTAGTGAATTATAGGACCTGTTCTCTGTCTGGGGGTTACAACCACTAGTGAATTATAGGACCTGTTCTCTGTCTGGGGGTTACAACCACTAGTGAATTATAGGACCTGTTCTCTGTCTGGGGGTTACAACCACTAGTGAATTATAGGACCTGTTCTCTGTCTGGGGGTTACAACCACTAGTGAATTATAGGACCTGTTCTCTGTCTGGGGGTCACAACCACTAGTGAATTATAGGACCTGTTCTCTGTCTGGGGGGTTACAACCACTAGTGAATTATAGGACCTGTTCTCTGTCTGGGGGTTACAACCACTAGTGAATTATAGGACCTGTTCTCTGTCTGGGGGTTACAACCACTAGTGAATTATAGGACCTGTTCTCTGTCTGGGGGTTACAACCACTAGTGAATTATAGGACCTGTACAGAGGTACTATGGATCTCTCCCTCTAGTAGACAACACTAACTCACTTTACCCTTTCAATGGTAGCTGTTCAGAGAGCGGGAGAGGAGAGGAGAAGAGGAGAGAGGAGAGGGAGAGGAGAGGGAGAGGAAGGAGAGGAAGGAGGAGAGGGAAGAGAGGAGAGGAAGGAGGAAGGAGGAAGGAGGAGAGGGAGAGGAAGGAGGAGAGGGAAGAGAGGAGAGGGAGGAGAGGAAGGAGGAAGGAGGAAGGAGGAGAGGAAGGAGGAGAGGGAGAGGAGGAAGGAGGAGAGGGAGAGGAAGAGGAATAGGTAGGTCTATTGTTAAGACAGCAGCATGACGTCCATCACAATAGCTAATTACCTGTGTTCTGTCCTGTGGTCTGGTGATGTGACCTGGCCTCTGTCTCTGCAGCGTCACACACTAGTGTTGTCGTCCGTAGTTAACTGCCTGTGGTCTGGTGATGTGACCTGGCCTCTGTCTCTGCAGCGTCACACACTAGTGTTGTCGTCAGTAGTTAACTACCTGTGGTCCTGTGGCATGACCTGGCCTCTGTCTCTGTCACACACTTAAGAGTGAGTCATGGTTCCTAATCACCCGCGGCAACGCAGAACATCACTGAGAAAGAGCCTTTATCATCATCAACATCAATACTCAGAGGAAGAAGGGGGAGAGGACAGGGGAGAGGGGAGAGGGGAGGGGACAGGGGAGAGGAGAGGACAGGGGGACAGGGGAGAGGGGAGGACAGGGGGACAGGGGAGAGGAGAGGACAGGGGAGAGGACAGGGGGACAGGGGGACAGGGGAGAGGAGAGGACAGGGGGACAGGGGGGACAGGACAGGGGGACAGGGGAGGGGGGAGAGGGGAGGGGACAGGGGAGAGGACAGGGGGACAGGGGAGGGGACAGGGAGGGGACAGGACAGGGGGACAGGGGGACAGGGGAGGGGGGAGAGGGAGGGGACAGGGGAGAGGAGAGGACAGGGGGACAGGGGAGGGGGGAGAGGGGAGGGGACAGGGGACAGGGAAGAGGAGAGGACAGGGGACAGGGGAGGGGAGAGGGGGGAGGGGAGAGGAGAGGACAGGGGGACAGGGGAGGGGGACAGGGGATGGGAGAGGGAGACAGGGGAGTGGGGAGGGGACAGGGGAAGGAACAGGGGAGGGGGACAGGGGGACAGGGGAGGGGGGAGGGGGGACAGCAGAGAGGGGAGGGGAGGAGAGAGGGAGTGGGAGGTGAGAAGGTTCATACCTACTATACCTTGTGAATTGGATGAATGCATTACGCATGGGGTAACAAAATATAAATGGTTAATGTACATACTGTATGTATTATGAACAGTCAGTGGCTAACTAGAAAGAGCTTGATGTACTGTGCTACTGTGGCTGAATGCATTGGATATTAACCATCTGCTGGTTAGAAGGAGCCCTTTCCAGTTGCCGTGGGAGTCAGTGAGCTGCTATGTGCTTCCTGGTGAACGGTCCAGACCTAGGCAGTGTTCAAGGCTGTGTCTTTTCTGTGTGTGTCTGTGTGTGTGTGTGTGTGTGTTGGTGAACGGTCCAGAACTAGGAGGTGTTCAGATAGCTCCACACAGTACAGGGGAATGTCTTTGTGTTGGGTTCAGCAGTACTGGCTGGCTGGGGTTGGTACAGTCCAGGGGAATGTCTTTGTGTTGGGTTCAGCAGTACTGGCTGGCTGGGGTTGGTACAGTACAGGGGAATGTCTTTGTGTTGGGTTCAGCAGTACTGGCTGGCTGGGGTTGGTACAGTCCAGGGGAATGTCTTTGTGTTGGGTTCAGCAGTACTGGCTGGCTGGGGTTGGTACAGTCCAGGGGAATGTCTTTGTGTTGGGTTCAGCAGTACTGGCTGGCTGGGGTTGGTACAGTCCAGGGGAATGTCTTTGTGTTGGGTTCAGCAGTACTGGCTGGCTGGGGTTGGTACAGTACAGGGGAATGTCTTTGTGTTGGGTTCAGCAGTACTGGCTGGCTGGGGTTGGTACAGTACAGGGGAATGTCTTTGTGTTGGGTTCAGCAGTACTGGCTGGCTGGGGTTGGTACAGTACAGGGGAATGTCTGTGTTGGGTTCAGCAGTACTGGCTGGCTGGGGTTGGTACAGTTCATGTCTGCCTCCCAAATGGCACCTTGTTCCCTAAATAGCGCACTACTTTTGACCAGAGCCCTGTTCAGAAGTAGTGCACTATATAGGGGATAGTGTGCCATTTGGGAGGCTCCCTCGTCTCTCTCTAGTGCTGGCCAGAGATAGACTAGGTACCAGACAGTACATTTCTGGCCAGGTTCCAGGTAGAACCAAAACGGGTTCCAGGTAGAACCCTCTGGGGAAAGGGTTCTACCTTCTATAGGTGTTACTTCTATAATCACTTCTATAATCACACGGACGCTCCCACTTCTATAATCACACGGACGCTCCCACTTCTATAATCACACGGACGCTCCCACTTCTATAATCACACATGGACGCTCCCACTTCTATAATCACATGGACGCTCCCACTTCTATAATCACACGGACGCTCCCACTTCTATAATCACACGGACGCTCCCACTTCTATAATCACACGGACGCTCCCACTTCTATAATCACACATGGGACGCTCCCACTTCTATAATCACATGGACGCTCCCACTTCTATAATCACACGGACGCTCCCACTTCTATAATCACACGGACGCTCCCACTTCTATAATCACACGGACGCTCCCACTTCTATAATCACACATGGACGCTCCCACCTCTATAATCACACACGGACGCTCCAACTTCTATAATCACACATGGACGCTCCCACTTCTATAATCACACATGGACGCTCCCACTTCTATAATCACACGGACGCTCCCACTTCTATAATCACACGGACACTCCCACTTCTATAATCACACGGACGCTCCCACTTCTATAATCACACGGACGCTCCCACTTCTATAATCACACGGACGCTCCCACTTCTATAATCACACGGACGCTCCCACTTCTATAATCACACGGACGCTCCCACTTCTATAATCACACGGACGCTCCCACTTCTATAATCACACGGACGCTCCCACTTCTATAATCACATGGACGCTCCCACTTCTATAATCACACGGACGCTCCCACTTCTATAATCACATATGGACGCTCCCACTTCTATAATCACACGGACGCTCCCACTTCTATAATCACATATGGACGCTCCAACTTCTATAATCACACACGGACGCTCCCACTTCTATAATCACACACGGACGCTCCCACTTCTATAATCACATGGACGCTCCCACTTCTATAATCACACGGACGCTCCCACTTCTATAATCACACGGACACTCCCACTTCTATAATCACATGGACGCTCCCACTTCTATAATCACACGGACGCTCCCACTTCTATAATCACACGGACACTCCCACTTCTATAATCACATGGACGCTCCCACTTCTATAATCACACGGACGCTCCCACTTCTATAATCACACGGACGCTCCCACTTCTATAATCACACGGACGCTCCCACTTCTATAATCACACACGGACGCTCCCACTTCTATAATCACACGGACGCTCCCACTTCTATAATCACACACGGACGCTCCCACTTCTATAATCACACGGACGCTCCCACTTCTATAATCACACGGACGCTCCCACTTCTATAATCACACGGACGCTCCCACTTCTATAATCACACGGACACTCCCACTTCTATAATCACACACGGACGCTCCCACTTCTATAATCACACGGACGCTCCCACTTCTATAATCACATATGGACGCTCCCACTTCTATAATCACACGGACACTCCCACTTCTATAATTACACGGACGCTCCCACTTCTATAATCACATGGACGCTCCCACTTCTATAATCACACGGACGCTCCCACTTCTATAATCACACGGACGCTCCCACTTCTATAATCACATGGACGCTCCCACTTCTATAAATCACACGGACGCTCCCACTTCTATAATCACACACGGACGCTCCCACTTCTATAAATCACATATGG
>NW_025534054.1:50000-132500 GCF_020615455.1 Coregonus clupeaformis
ACCCATTGGAGTTACAGTGCGATCGGAAAGTATTCAGACCCCTTCTCCCCCTTCATCAATCTCCACCCAATAACCCATAACGACAAAGCAAAAACAGGTTTTTATAAATTTTTGCACATTTATTAAAAATCAAAAACAGAAATACCTTATTTACAGAAGTATTCAGACCCTTTGCTAAGAAACTCGAAATTGAGCTCAGGTGCATCCTGTTTCCATTGATCATCCTTGAGATGTTTCTACAACTTGGAGCCCACCTGTGGTCAATTCAATTGATTGGACATGATTTGGAAAGGCACACACCTGCCTATATAAGGTCCCACAGTGGTTGACCAGTGCATGTCAGAGCAAAAACCAAGCCGTGATGGAGAACCTCCTGTTAGAGTCTCTAGTCCCTGTAATATCAAATCAAATCAAATTTTATTGGCCACATGCACCAAATTCAACAGGTGCAGACATTACAGTGAAATGCTTACTTACAGCCCTTAACCAACAGTGCATTTATTTAAAAAAAAAAAGTAGAATAAAACAACAAAAAAGCGTTGAGAAAAAAATAGCTGAAGTAAAATAAAATAACAGTAGGGAGGCTATATATACAGGGGGGTACCGGTGCAGAGTCAATGGGAAATAACAGTAGGGAGGCTATATATACAGGGGGGTACCGGTGCAGAGTCAATGTGCGGGGGCACCGGCTAGTTGAGGTAGTTGAGGTAATATGTACATCATGTATATCAGACAAACATAATGGACGATGACCTCCTGATGTGTTTTTATGAGACAACACACTGGAAATATGGAGGAATAATGTACTGTCAGAACAGGGACAGAGAGAAAGAGAGACTGTATAATCTGTATTTTCTGCTTTAGGAGCTAGAAACAGAAACATTTCACTACACCTGCAAAACTGTGTACTGCCCCAATACACTTTGATTTGACTTGGATGAATGAGAGAATTGAAGTGTAAAGTGAGTCTGTGAAATCCTATTGAAAGCCAGTGGTCATATAAAGTCTGTGATGTTTATGGGGCAGTCTGAAGCGGCCACCCCGCCACTGTTTTTGGTAAACAGCTGAGTGATGCGTCTGGTAAAATGGAACCACTCCCAACTTAATTGACGGAGCTATGGATGCAAGGACTGACAATCCATGAGATCAAACTCGTTTCAGCTGTGGTGGCAAAGTTAGAGTAGGGAAAGGGGGGGGGGGGTGCTACCCAGAGAGAACAGTCAGTTATAGACTGCTACCCAGAGAGAACAGTCAGTTATTGACTGCTACCCAGAGAGAACAGTCAGTTATTGACTGCTACCCAGAGAGAACAGTCAGTTATAGGCTGCTACCCAGAGAGAACAGTCAGTTATTGACTGCTACCCAGAGAGAACAGTCAGTTATAGGCTGCTACCTAGAGAGAACAGTCAGTTATAGGCTGCTACCTAGAGAGAACAGTCAGTTATAGGCTGCTACCCAGAGAGAACAGTCAGTTATTGACTGCTACCCAGAGAGAACAGTCAGTTATAGGCTGCTACCTAGAGAGAACAGTCAGTTATAGGCTGCTACCCAGAGAGAACAGTCAGTTATAGACTGCTACCCAGAGAGAACAGCCAGTTATAGACTGCTACCCAGAGAGAACAGTCAGTTATAGACTGCTACCCAGAGAGAACAG
This sequence comes from Coregonus clupeaformis, assembly GCF_020615455.1. NCBI lineage: Eukaryota > Metazoa > Chordata > Actinopteri > Salmoniformes > Salmonidae > Coregonus > Coregonus clupeaformis. The sequence continues at coordinate 51,655 of NW_025534054.1, forward strand.
TCAGTTATAGACTGCTACCCAGTCAGAAGTCAGTTATAGACTGCTACCCAGAGAGAACAGTCAGTTATAGACTGCTACCCAGAGAGAACAGTCAGTTATAGACTGCTACCCAGAGAGAACAGTCAGTTATAGACTGCTACCCAGAGAGAACAGTCAGTTATAGACTGCTACCCAGAGAGAACAGTCAGTTATAGGCTGCTACCTAGAGAGAACAGTCAGTTATAGACTGCTACCCAGAGAGAACAGTCAGTTATAGACTGCTACCCAGAGAGAACAGTCAGTTATAGACTGCTACCCAGAGAGAACAGTCAGCTATAGACTGCTACCCAGAGAGAACAGTCAGCTATAGACTGCTACCCAGAGAGAACAGTCAGTTATAGACTGCTACCCAGAGAGAACAGTCAGTTATAGACTGCTACCCAGAGAGAACAGCCAGTTATAGACTGCTACCCAGAGAGAACAGCCAGTTATAGACTGCTACCTAGAGAGAACAGCCAGTTATAGACTGCTACCCAGAGAGAACAGCCAGTTATAGACTGCTACCCAGAGAGAACAGTCAGTTATAGGCTGCTACCCAGAGAGAACATACTGCAGGAGGGAGTGGTCGGGATAGAGTGAGAGTTTCCCTAGCACACACACACACACACAAAGATGCACGCACACACACACACAGAGAGAATGAAGAAGGATAAGGAGCCCAGGTCCAGATTCTACACACTGCTTTACTTAGTGAGGAAGCCCAGATCCTGATATCACACACTGCTTTACTTAGTGAGGAAGCCCAGGTCCAGATATCACACACTGCTTTACTTAGTGAGGAAGACAACAACACTAGCAAACTGGCTCTAACCAGAATAGAAAGAGGAGTGGGAGGCCTCGGTGCACAACTGTGCAAGAGGACAAATACATTAGAGTGTCTAGTTTGAGAAACAGACATTTACATTTTAGTCATTTAGCAGACGCTCTTATCCAGAGCGACTTACAGTTAGTGAGTGCATACATTTTCATACTGCCCCCCGTGGGAAACAAACCCACAATCCTGGCGTTGCAAGCGCCATGCTCTACCAACTGAGCTACACGGGGCTACAAACGCCTCACAGGTCCTCAACTGGCAGCTTCATGAAATAGTACCCGCAAAACACCAGTCTCAACGTCAACAGTGAAGAGGCGACTCCGGGATGCTGACCTTCTAGGCAGAGTTACAGTGTAGCTTTTTCTGTGGCTACGGTTTGCAACTGCACAAAGATCGTACTTTTTGGAGAAATGTCCACTGGTCTGATGAAACAAAAATAGAACTGTTTGGCCATAATTACCATCGTCATGTTTGGAGGAAAAAGGGGGCAGCTGGCAACCCGAAGAACACCATCCCAACCGTGAAGGACGGGGGTGGCAGCATCATGCTGTGGGGGTGCTTTGCTGCAGGAGGGACTGGTGCACTTCACAAAATAGATGGCATCATGAGGAAGGAATGTGGATATATTGAAGCAACATCTCAAGACATCAGTCAGGAAGTTAAAGCTTGGTCGCAAATGGGTCTTCCAAATGGACAATGACCCTAAGCATACTTCCAAGTTGTGGCAAAATGGCTTAAGGATAACAAAGTCAAGGTATTGGAGTGGCCATCACAAAGCCCTGACCTCAATCCTATAGAAAAGTTGTGGGCAGAACTGAAAAAGCGTGTGCGAGCAAGGAGGCCTACAAACCTGACTCAGTTACACCAGCTCTGTCAGGAGGAATGGGCCAAAATTCACCCAAATATTTGTGGGAAGCTTGTGGAAGGCTACCCAAAACGTTTGACCCAAGTTAAACAATTTAAAGGCAATGCTACCAAATACTAATTGAGTGTATGTAAACTTCTGACCCGCTGGAAATGTGATGAAAGAAATAAAATATGAAATAAATCATTCTCTCTACTATTATTCTGACATTTCACATTCTTAAAATAAAGTGGTGATCCTAACTGACCTAAAACAGGGAATTTTTACTAGGATTAAATGTCAGGAATTGTGAAAAACTGAGTTTAAATGTATTTGGCTAAGGTGTATGTAAACTTCCGACTTCAACTGTATATACTTTTTTTTATATTAAGCTCACATAATATAATTTAAAAGTATTCATTAAGGTGTCTGTAATAGAATACACGTGGCAAAAACCAAATGTAGACACACAGACACTGTTCAATAGAGACGGTCACTCCAATACATAAAGACACTGTTCAATAGAGACGGTCACTCCAATACATAAAGACACTGTTCAATAGAGACGGTCACTCCAATACATAAAGACACTGTTCAATAGAGACGGACACTCCAATACATAAAGACACTGTTCAATAGAGACGGTCACTCCAAGACATAAAGACACTGTTCAATAGAGACGGTCACTCCAAGACATAAAGACACTGTTCAATAGAGACGGTCACTCCAAGACATAAAGACACTGTTCAATAGAGACGGTCACTCCAAGACATAAAGACACTGTTCAATAGAGACGGTCACCCCAAGACATAAAGACACTGTTCAATAGAGACGGTCACTCCAATACATAAAGACACTGTTCAATAGAGACGGTCACTCCAAGACATAAAGACACTGTTCAATACAGACGGTCACTCCAAGACATAAAGACACTGTTCAATAGAGACGGTCACTCCAAGACATAAAGACACTGTTCAATAGAGACGGTCACTCCAAGACATAAAGACACTGTTCAATAGAGACGGTCACTCCAAGACATAAAACACTGTTCAATAGAGACGGTCACTCCAATACATAAAGACACTGTTCAATAGAGATGGTCACTCCAATACATAAAGACACTGTTCAATAGAGACGGTCACTCCAAGACATAAAGACACTGTTCAATAGAGACGGTCACTCCAAGACATAAAGACACTGTTCAATAGAGACGGTCACTCCAATACATAAAGACACTGTTCAATAGAGACGGTCACTCCAATACATAAAGACACTGTTCAATAGAGACGGTCACTCCAATACATAAAGACACTGTTCAATAGAGACGGTCACTCCAAGACATAAAGACACTGTTCAATAGAGACGGTCACTCCAAGACATAAAGACACTGTTCAATAGAGACGGTCACTCCAAGACATAAAGACACTGTTCAATAGAGACGGTCACTCCAATACATAAAGACACTGTTCAATAGAGACGGTCACTCCAATACATAAAGACACTGTTCAATAGAGACGGTCACTCCAAGACATAAAGACACTGTTCAATACAGACGGTCACTCCAAGACATAAAGACACTGTTCAATAGAGACGGTCACTCCAAGACATAAAGACACTGTTCAATAGAGACGGTCACTCCAAGACATAAAGACACTGTTCAATAGAGACGGTCACTCCAAGACATAAAACACTGTTCAATAGAGACGGTCACTCCAATACATAAAGACACTGTTCAATAGAGACGGTCACTCCAATACATAAAGACACTGTTCAATAGAGACGGTCACTCCAAGACATAAAGACACTGTTCAATAGAGACGGTCACTCCAAGACATAAAGACACTGTTCAATAGAGACGGTCACTCCAAGACATAAAGACACTGTTCAATAGAGACGGTCACTCCAATACATAAAGACACTGTTCAATAGAGACGGTCACTCCAATACATAAAGACACTGTTCAATAGAGACGGTCACTCCAAGACATAAAGACACTGTTCAATAGAGACGGTCACTCCAATACATAAAACACTGTTCAATAGAGACGGTCACTCCAAGACATAAAGACACTGTTCAATAGAGACGGTCACTCCAAGACATAAAGACACTGTTCAATAGAGACGGTCACTCCAATACATAAAGACACTGCTCAATAGAGACGGTCACTCCACGACATAAAGACACTGTTCAATAGAGACGGTCACTCCAATACATAAAGACACTGTTCAATAGAGACGGTCACTCCAAGGCATAAAGACACTGTTCAATAGAGACGGTCACTCCAATACATAAAGACACTGTTCAATAGAGACGGTCACTCCAATACATAAAGACACTGTTCAATAGAGACGGTCACTCCAATACATAAAGACACTGTTCAATAGAGACGGTCACTCCAATACATAAAGACACTGTTCAATAGAGACGGTCACTCCAAGACATAAAGACACTGTTCAATAGAGACGGTCACTCCAAGACATAAAGACACTGTTCAATAGAGACGGTCACTCCAAGACATAAAGACACTGTTCAATAGAGACGGTCACTCCAAGACATAAAGACACTGTTCAATAGAGACGGTCACTCCAATACATAAAGACACTGTTCAATAGAGACGGTCACTCCAATACATAAAGACACTGTTCAATAGAGACGGTCACTCCAAGACATAAAGACACTGTTCAATAGAGACGGTCACTCCAAGACATAAAGACACTGTTCAATAGAGACGGTCACTCCAAGACATAAAGACACTGTTCAATAGAGACGGTCACTCCAATACATAAAGACACTGTTCAATAGAGACGGTCACTCCAATACATAAAGACACTGTTCAATAGAGACGGTCACTCCAAGACATAAAGACACTGTTCAATAGAGACGGTCACTCCAATACATAAAACACTGTTCAATAGAGACGGTCACTCCAAGACATAAAGACACTGTTCAATAGAGACGGTCACTCCAAGACATAAAGACACTGTTCAATAGAGACGGTCACTCCAATACATAAAGACACTGTTCAATAGAGACGGTCACTCCACGACATAAAGACACTGTTCAATAGAGACGGTCACTCCAATACATAAAGACACTGTTCAATAGAGACGGTCACTCCAAGGCATAAAGACACTGTTCAATAGAGACGGTCACTCCAATACATAAAACACTGTTCAATAGAGACGGTCACTCCAAGACATAAAGACACTGTTCAATAGAGACGGTCACTCCAATACATAAAGACACTGTTCAATAGAGACGGTCACTCCAAGACATAAAGACACTGTTCAATAGAGACGGTCACTCCAATACATAAAACACTGTTCAATAGAGACGGTCACTCCAATACATAAAGACACTGTTCAATAGAGACGGTCACTCCAAGACACAAAGACACTGTTCAATAAAGACGGTCACTCCAATACATAAAGACACTGTTCAATAGAGACGGTCACTCCAATACATAAAGACACTGTTCAATAGAGACGGACACTCCAATACATAAAGACACTGTTCAATAGAGACGGTCACTCCAAGACACAAAGACACTGTTCAATAGAGACGGTCACTCCAATACATAAAACACTGTTCAATAGAGACGGTCACTCCAATACATAAAGACACTGTTCAATAGAGACGGTCACTCCAAGACATAAAGACACTGTTCAATAGAGACGGTCACTCCAATACATAAAGACACTGTTCAATAGAGACGGTCACTCCAAGACATAAAGACACTGTTCAATAGAGACGGTCACTCCAATACATAAAACACTGTTCAATAGAGACGGTCACTCCAATACATAAAGACACTGTTCAATAGAGACGGTCACTCCAAGACATAAAGACACTGTTCAATAGAGACGGTCACTCCAAGACATAAAGACACTGTTCAATAGAGACGGTCACTCCAAGACATAAAGACACTGTTCAATAGAGACGGTCACTCCAAGACATAAAACACTGTTCAATAGAGACGGTCACTCCAATACATAAAGACACTGTTCAATAGAGACGGTCACTCCAATACATAAAGACACTGTTCAATAGAGACGGTCACTCCAAGACATAAAGACACTGTTCAATAGAGACGGTCACTCCAAGACATAAAGACACTGTTCAATAGAGACGGTCACTCCAAGACATAAAGACACTGTTCAATAGAGACGGTCACTCCAATACATAAAGACACTGTTCAATAGAGACGGTCACTCCAAGACATAAAGACACTGTTCAATACAGACGGTCACTCCAAGACATAAAGACACTGTTCAATAGAGACGGTCACTCCAAGACATAAAGACACTGTTCAATAGAGACGGTCACTCCAATACATAAAGACACTGTTCAATAGAGACGGTCACTCCAAGACATAAAGACACTGTTCAATAGAGACGGTCACTCCAAGACATAAAACACTGTTCAATAGAGACGGTCACTCCAATACATAAAGACACTGTTCAATAGAGACGGTCACTCCAAGACATAAAGACACTGTTCAATAGAGACGGTCACTCCAATACATAAAGACACTGTTCAATAGAGACGGTCACTCCAAGACACACAGGCACTGATTATCTCTGTATATTCACCGACAGTACAGAGAAGGTGATTATCTCTGTATATTCACCAACAGTTCAGAGAAGGTGATTATCTCTGTATATTCACTGACAGTACAGAGAAGGTGATTATCTCTGTATATTCACCGACAGTACAGAGAAGGTGATTATCTCTGTATATTCACTGACAGTACAGAGAAGGTGATTATCTCTGTATATTCACCAACAGTTCAGAGAAGGTGATTATCTCTGTATATTCACCGACAGTACAGAGAAGGTGATTATCTCTGTATATTCACTGACAGTACAGAGAAGGTGATTATCTCTGTATATTCACCAACAGTTCAGAGAAGGTGATTATCTCTGTATATTCACTGACAGTACAGAGAAGGTGATTCCCCGACAGTACAGAGAAGGTGATTATCTCTGTATATTCACCGACAGTACAGAGAAGGTGATTATCTCTGTATATTCACTGACAGTACAGAGAAGGTGATTATCTCTGTATATTCACCGACAGTACAGAGAAGGTGATTATCTCTGTATATTCACTGACAGTACAGAGGTGATTCCCCGACAGTACAGAGAAGGTGATTATCTCTGTATATTCCCCGACAGTACAGAGAAGGTGATTATCTCTGTATATTCACCAACAGTACAGAGAAGGTGATTATCTCTGTATATTCACCAACAGTACAGAGAAGGTGATTATCTCTGTATATTCACTGACAGTACAGAGAAGGTGATTATCTCTGTATATTCACCAACAGTACAGAGAAGGTGATTATCTCTGTATATTCCCCGACAGTACAGAGAAGGTGATTATCTCTGTATATTCCCCGACAGTACAGAGAAGGTGATTATCTCTGTATATTCCCCAACAGTACAGAGAAGGTGATTATCTCTGTATATTCACCGACAGTACAGAGAAGGTGATTATCTCTGTATATTCACCAACAGTACAGAGAAGGTGATTATCTCTGTATATTCACCAACAGTACAGAGAAGGTGATTATCTCTGTATATTCCCCGACAGTACAGAGAAGGTGATTATCTCTGTATATTCCCCGACAGTACAGAGAAGGTGATTATCTCTGTATATTCCCCGACAGTACAGAGAAGGTGATTATCTCTGTATATTCACCGACAGTACAGAGAAGGTGATTATCTCTGTATATTCCCCGACAGTACAGAGAAGGTGATTATCTCTGTATATTCACCGACAGTACAGAGAAGGTGATTATATCTGTATATTCACCGACAGTACAGAGAAGGTGATTATCTCTGTATATTCACCGACAGTACAGAGAAGGTGATTATATCTGTATATTCACCGACAGTACAGAGAAGGTGATTATCTCTGTATATTCACCGACAGTACAGAGAAGGTGATTATATCTGTATATTCACCAAGAACACAGAGACTAGTCCTGTGGAAGCCAGTCTTAATTGACCAAACAGGTTCTAGTTTATTTTCCAATGGGAAGAGGTTTTAGTTACATGATGTTTTTACCTCAGTACGAACTGGCAGCTTTCCCCACATAGTGTTACCTTGAGAGGCTGTCTGCAGACTAGAGAGCTGTGCAGCATAGCCTGGTAATACACCTAGACCATCAATACTCTGGCACAATACACTCAGTACAAACCTAGCCTGGTAATACACCTGGACCATCAATACTCTGTCACAATACACTCAGTACAAACCTAGCCTGGTAATACACCTGGACCATCAATACTCTGTCACAATACACTCAGTACAAACCCAGCCTGGTAATACAACTAGACCATCAATACTCTGTCACAATACACTCAGTACAAACCTAGCCTGGTAATACACCTGGACCATCAATACTCTGTCACAATACACTCAGTACAAACCTAGCCTGGTAATACACCTGGACCATCAATACTCTGTCACAATACACTCAGTACAAACCTAGCCTGGTAATACAACTAGACCATCAATACTCTGTCACAATACACTCAGTACAAACCTAGCCTGGTAATACACCTGGACCATCAATACTCTGTCACAATACACTCAGTACAAACCTAGCCTGGTAATACACCTGGACCATCAATACTCTGTCACAATACACTCAGTACAAACCTAGCCTGGTAATACACCTGGACCATCAATACTCTGTCACAATACACTCAGTACAAACCCAGCCTGAGGTATGAGTGGAGCATATCTTCAGAATGATAATGCCAACCCCTGAGGGGAAGAACTCCTCTTTCAGCAGGGAGTGGAGCGGAGGCAGTGTATGGTCGCTCAAAGAAAGCGCTTGAATCCTGAGAAAGCTGTGCACTTCTTTTTCCCAGGGCCCATCGGTGTCCAACAGAGAGAAATGGAATGTATTGCTCTGGGTGTCGGGTGGCTGAGTCACCCACATACTGTAGACTATCTCCCAAATGGCACCCTATTCCCTATATAGTGCACTACTTTAAACCAGAGAATGGCACCCTATTCCCTATATAGTGCACTACTTTAGACCAGAGAATGGCACCCTATTCCCTATATAGTGCACTACTTTAGACCAGAGAATGGCACCCTATTCCCTATATAGTGCACTACTTTAGACCAGAGAATGGTACCCTATTCCCTATATAGTGCACTACTTTAGACCAGAGAATGGCACCCTATTCCCTATATAGTGCACTACTTTAGACCAGAGAATGGCTCCCTATTCCCTATATAGTGCACTACTTTAAACCAGAGAATGACACCGTATTCCCTATATAGTGCACTACTTTAGACCAGAGAATGGCACCCTATTCCCTATATAGTGCACTACTTTAGACCAGAGAATGACACCCTATTCCCTATATAGTGCACTACTTTAAACCAGAGAATGACACCCTATTCCCTATATAGTGCACTACTTTAGACCAGAGAATGACACCCTATTCCCTATATAGTGCACTACTTTAGACCAGAGAATGGCACCCTATTCCCTATATAGTGCACTACTTTAGACCAGAGAATGGCACCCTATTCCCTATATAGTGCACTACTTTAGACCAGAGAATGACACCCTATTCCCTATATAGTGCACTACTTTAGACCAGAGAATGGCACCCTATTCCCTATATAGTGCACTACTTTAGACCAGAGAATGGCACCCTATTCCCTATATAGTGCACTACTTTAGACCAGAGAATGGCACCCTATTCCCTATAATAGCAACACACTGAGGGAGCGACGCTACGTGGAATAGCAACACACTGAGGGAGCGACACTACGTGGAATAGCAACACACTGAGGGAGCGACGCTACGTGGAATAGCAACACACTGAGGGAGCGACGCTACGTGGAATAGCAACACACTGAGGGAGCGACACTACGTGGAATAGCAACACACTGAGGGAGCGACGCTACGTGGAATAGCAACACACTGAGGGAGCGACACTACGTGGAATAGCAACACACTGAGGGAGCGACACTAAGTGGAATAGCAACACACTGAGGGAGCGACACTACGTGGAATAGCAACACTGAGGGAGCGACACTACGTGGAATAGCAACACACTGAGGGAGCGACACTACGTGGAATAGCAACACACTGAGGGAGCGACACTACGTGGAATAGCAACACACTGAGGGAGCGACACTACGTGGAATAGCAACACACTGAGGGAGCGACGCTACGTGGAATAGCAACACACTGAGGGAGCGACGCTACGTGGAATAGCAACACACTGAGGGAGCGACGCTACGTGGAATAGCAACACACTGAGGGAGCGACGCTACGTGGAATAGCAACACACTGAGGGAGCGACACTACGTGGAATAGCAACACACTGAGGGAGCGAAACTACGTGGAATAGCAACACTGAGGGAGCGACACTACGTGGAATAGCAACACACTGAGGGAGCGACACTACGTGGAATAGCAACACACTGAGGGAGCGACACTACGTGGAATAGCAACACACTGAGGGAGCGACACTACGTGGAATAGCAACACACTGAGGGAGCGACACTACGTGGAATAGCAACACACAGAGGGAGCGACGCTACGTGGAATAGCAACACACTGAGGGAGCGACGCTACGTGGAATAGCAACACACTGAGGGAGCGACGCTACGTGGAATAGCAACACACTGAGGGAGCGACTCTACGTGGAATAGCAACACACTGAGGGGAGCGACGCTACGTGGAATAGCAACACACTGAGGGAGCGACGCTACGTGGAATAGCAACACACTGAGGGAGCGACACTACGTGGAATAGCAACACACTGAGGGAGCGACACTACGTGGAATAGCAACACACTGAGGGAGCGACACTACGTGGAATAGCAACACACTGAGGGAGCGACACTATGTGGAATAGCAACACACTGAGGGAGCGACACTATGTGGAATAGCAACACACTGAGGGAGCGACACTATGTGGAATAGCAACACACTGAGGGAGCGACACTATGTGGAATAGCAACACACTGAGGGAGCGACACTACGTGGAATAGCAACACACTGAGGGAGCGACGCTACGTGGAATAGCAACACACTGAGGGAGCGACTCTACGTGGAATAGCAACACACTGAGGGAGCGACGCTACGTGGAATAGCAACACACTGAGGGAGCGACGCTACGTGGAATAGCAACACACTGAGGGAGCGACGCTACGTGGAATAGCAACACACTGAGGGAGCGACACTACGTGGAATAGCAACACACTGAGGGAGCGACACTACGTGGAATAGCAACACACTGAGGGAGCGACACTGCGTAGAATAGCAACACACTGAGGGAGCGACGCTACGTGGAATAGCAACACACTGAGGGAGCGACACTACGTGGAATAGCAACACACTGAGGGAGCGACGCTACGTGGAATAGCAACACACTGAGGGAGCGACACTACGTGGAATAGCAACACACTGAGGGAGCGACACTACGTGGAATAGCAACACACTGAGGGAGCGACACTACGTGGAATAGCAACACACTGAGGGAGCGACGCTACGTGGAATAGCAACACACTGAGGGAGCGACGCTACGTGGAATAGCAACACACTGAGGGAGCCTCTAACCCCCCATCTCTCTCCCTCTAACCCCCCTTCTCTCTCCCTCTAACCCCCCATCTCTCTCCCTCTAACCCCCCATCTCTCTCCCTCTAACCCCCCATCTCTCTCTCCTTCTCCCTCCCTCTAACCCCCCATCTCTCTCCCTCTAACCCCCCATCTCTCTCCTTCTCTCTCCCTCTAACCCCCCATCTCTCTCCCTCTAACCCCCCATCTCTCTCCCTCTAACCCCCCTTCTCTCTCCCTCTAACCCCCACATCTCTCTCCTTCTCTCTCCCTCTAACCCCCCATCTCTCTCCCTCTAACCCCCTTCTCTCCCCCTCTAACCCCCATCTCTCTCCCTCTAACCCCCCATCTCTCTCTCCTTCTCCCTCCCTCAACCCCCCATCTCTCTCCCTCTAACCCCCCATCTCTCTCCTTCTCTCTCCCTCTAACCCCCCATCTCTCTCCCTCTAACCCCCTTCTCTCTCCCTCTAACCCCCCATCTCTCTCCCTCTAACCCCCCCTCTCTCTCCCTCTAACCCCCATCTCTCTCCCTCTAACCCCCCATCTCTCTCCCTCTAACCCCCCTTCTCTCTCCCTCTAACCCCCCATCTCTCTCCCTCTAACCCCCATCTCTCTCCCTCTAACCCCCCTTCTCTCTCCCTCTAACCCCCCATCTCTCTCCCTCTAACCCCCCATCTCTCTCCCTCTAACCCCCCTTCTCTCTCCCTCTAACCCCCCATCTCTCTCCCTCTAACCCCCTTCTCTCTCCCTCTAACCCCCCTTCTCTCTCCCTCTAACCCCCCATCTCTCTCCCTCTAACCCCCTTCTCTCTCCCTCTAACCCCCCCTCTCTCTCCCCTTCTCTCCCCTCTAACCCCCCATCTCTCTCTCCTTCTCTCTCCCTCTAACCCCCCTTCTCTCTCCCTCTAACCCCCATCTCTCTCCCTCTAACCCCCCATCTCTCTCCCCTTCTCTCTCCCTCTAACCCCCCTTCTCTCTCCCTCTAACCCCCCATCTCTCTCCCTCTAACCCCCCATCTCTCTCTCCTTCTCCCTCCCTCTAACCCCCCATCTCTCTCCCTCTAACCCCCCATCTCTCCCCCTCTAACCCCCCTTCTCTCTCCCTCTAACCCCCCATCTCTCCCCCTCTAACCCCCCTTCTCTCCCCCTCTAACCCCCTTCTCTCCCCTCTAACCCCCTTTTCTCTCTCTCCATCTCTCTCCCTCTAACCCCCCTTCTCTCCCCCTCTAACCCCCATCTCTCCCCCTCTAACCCCCCATCTCTCTCCCTCTAACCCCCCATCTCTCTCCCTCTAACCCCCCTTCTCTCTCCTCTAACCCCCATCTCTCTCCCCATCTCTCTCCCTCTAACCCCCCTTCTCTCTCCCTCTAACCCCCACCCCTCTCTCCCTCTAACCCCCATCTCTCTCCCTCTAACCCCCCATCTCTCTCCCTCTAACCCCCCTTCTCTCTCCCCCTTCTCTCCCTCTAACCCCCCATCTCTCCCCCTCTAACCCCCCATCTCTCTCCCCATCTCTCTCCCTCTAACCCCCCTTCTCTCTCCCTCTAACCCCCCATCTCTCTCCCTCTAACCCCCTTCTCTCTCCCTCTAACCCCCATCTCTCTCCCCCATCTCTCTCCCTCTAACCCCCTTCTCTCTCCCCCTTCTCTCCCTCTAACCCCCCATCTCTCCCCCTCTAACCCCCCATCTCTCTCCCCATCTCTCTCCCCCCTTCTCTCTCCCTCTAACCCCCACTCCCTCTCTCTCTCCCTCCTCTAACCCCCTCCTCTCTCCCCCCCCCCATCTCTCTCCCTCTAACCCCCCATCTCTCTCCCCATCTCTCTCCCTCTAACCCCCCTCTCTCTCCCTCTAACCCCCCTCTCTCTCTCCATCTCTCCCCTCTAACCCCCCATCTCTCTCCCTCTAACCCCCATCTCTCCCCCTCTAACCCCCATCTCTCTCCCTTCTCTCTCCCTCTAACCCCCATCTCTCTCCCTCTAACCCCCCATCTCTCTCCCTCTAACCCCCCTTCTCTCTCCCTCTAACCCCCCATCTCTCTCCCTCTAACCCCCATCTCTCTCCCTCTAACCCCCTTCTCTCTCCCTCTAACCCCCCATCTCTCTCCCTCTAACCCCCCTTCTCTCTCCCTCTAACCCCCATCTCTCTCCCTCTAACCCCCCTTCTCTCTCCCTCTAACCCCCCATCTCTCTCCCCATCTCTCTCCCTCTAACCCCCCATCTCTCTCCCTCTAACCCCCATCTCTCTCCCTCTAACCCCCCATCTCTCTCCCCATCTCTCTCCCTCTAACCCCCATCTCTCTCCCCATCTCTCTCCCTCTAACCCCCCATCTCTCTCCCTCTAACCCCCATCATCTCTCCCTCTAACCCCCTTTCTCTCTCCCTCTAACCCCCATCTCTCTCCCCATCTCTCTCCCTCTAACCCCCCATCTCTCTCCCTCTAACCCCCATCTCTCTCCCTCTAACCCCCCTTCTCTCTCCCTCTAACCCCCCATCTCTCTCCCTCTAACCCCCCATCTCTCTCCCTCTAACCCCCCATCTCTCTCCCTCTAACCCCCATCTCTCCCCCTCTAACCCCCCTTCTCTCTCCCTCTAACCCCCCATCTCTCCCCCTCTAACCCCCCTTCTCTCCCCCTCTAACCCCCCTTCTCTCCCCCTCTAACCCCCCTTCTCTCTCTCCATCTCTCTCCCTCTAACCCCCCTTCTCTCCCCTCTAACCCCCATCTCTCCCCCTCTAACCCCCCATCTCTCTCCCTCTAACCCCCCATCTCTCTCCCTCTAACCCCAATCTCTCTCCCTCTAACCCCCATCTCTCTCCCTCTAACCCCCATCTCTCCCCCCTCTAACCCCCCTTCTCTCTCCCTCTAACCCCCCATCTCTCCCCCTCTAACCCCCCTTCTCTCCCCGTCTAACCCCCTTCTCTCTCTCCATCTCTCTCCCTCTAACCCCCATCTCTCCCCCTCTAACCCCCCTTCTCTCTCCCTCTAACCCCCCATCTCTCCCCCTCTAACCCCCTTCTCTCCCCCTCTAACCCCCTTCTCTCCCCCTCTACCCCCCCATCTCTCTCCCTCTAACCCCCCATCTCTCTCTCCTTCTCTCTCCCTCTAACCCCCCATCTCTCTCCCTCTAACCCCCCTTCTCTCTCCCTCTAACCCCCCTTCTCTCTCCCTCTAACCCCCCTTCTCTCCCCCCTCTAACCCCCCCATCTCTCTCCCTCTAACCCCCATCTCTCTCTCCTTCTCTCTCCCTCTAACCCCCATCTCTCTCCCTCTAACCCCCCATCTCTCTCCCTCTAACCCCCTTCTCTCCCCCTCTAACCCCCTTCTCTCTCCCTCTAACCCCCCATCTCTCTCTCCATCTCTCCCCCTCTAACCCCCATCTCTCTCTCCTTCTCTCCCCCTCTAACCCCCCATCTCTCCCCCTCTAACCCCCATCTCTCTCTCCTTCTCTCCCCTCTAACCCCCCCATCTCTCTCCCTCTAACCCCCCATCTCTCTCCCTCTAACCCCCCATCTCTCTCTCCTTCTCTCTCCCTCTAACCCCCCATCTCTCCCCCTCTAACCCCCCTTCTCTCCCCCTCTAACCCCCCTCTCTCCCCCTCTAACCCCCCTTCTCTCCCCTCTAACCCCCCTTCTCTCCCCCTCTAACCCCCCCCATCTCTCTCCTTCTCTCTCCCTCTAACCCCCCATCTCTCCCCCTCTAACCCCCCTTCTCTCCCCTCTAACCCCCCTTCTCTCCCCCTCTAACCCCCTTCTCTCCCCCTCTAACCCCCCCATCTCTCTCTCCTCTCTCTCCCTCTAACCCCCCATCTCTCCCCCTCTAACCCCCCTTCTCTCCCCCTCTAACCCCCCTTCTCTCCCCCTCTAACCCCCCTTCTCTCCCCCTCTAACCCCCCATCTCTCTCTCCTTCTCTCCCCCTCTAACCCCCCTTCTCTCCCCCTCTAACCCCCTTCTCTCCCCCTCTAACCCCCCTTCTCTCCCCCTCTAACCCCCCATCTCTCTCTCCTTCTCTCCCCTCTAACCCCCCATCTCTCTCCCTCTAACCCCCTTCTCTCCCCCTCTAACCCCCCCTTCTCTCCCCCTCTAACCCCCCTTCTCTCCCCCTCTAACCCCCTTCTCTCCCCCTCTAACCCCCCATCTCTCTCCTTCTCTCCCCCTCTAACCCCCATCTCTCCCCCTCTAACCCCCCATCTCTCTCCCTCTAACCCCCCATCTCTCTCTCCATCTCTCTCCCTCTAACCCCCCATCTCTCTCCCTCTAACCCCCCTTCTCTCCCCCCTCTAACCCCCTTCTCTCTCCCTCTAACCCCCATCTCTCTCTCCATCTCTCCCCCCTCTAACCCCCCATCTCTCTCTCCATCTCTCCCCCTCTAACCCCCATCTCTCTCTCCTTCTCTCCCCCTCTAACCCCCCTTCTCTCCCCCTCTAACCCCCCTTCTGTCTCTCCTTCTAACCCCCCTTCTCTCCCTCTCCACATCTCGCTCTCCATCTCTCTCTCCACCCTCTGAATATCTCATGGTGTGTATAGAAGTCATGGTTGGATTTAACTGGATTCAATAATGCATAGACAGGAGCCCAGTCCAAAAATACACTCACAACAGAAATAGCAATCTAGCCATAAATAAAACACCTATCCTAGTCTACAGTCCACTCTCCACCAATGGGTTTCACCATAGGGTAACCTGTCACTGAACAGTCAGCCACACTAACTTGTCTCTGAACAGTCAGTCCCACTAACCTGTCTCTGAACAGTCAGCCACACTAACTTGTCTCTGAACAGTCAGTCCCACTAACCTGTCTCTGAACAGTCAGCCACACTAACTTGTCTCTGAACAGTCAGTCCCACTAACCTGTCTCTGAACAGTCAGCCACACTAACTTGTCTCTGAACAGTCAGTCCCACTAACCTGTCTCTGAACAGTCAGTCCCACTAACCTGTCTCTGAACAGTCAGTCCCACTAACCTGTCTCTGAACAGTCAGTCCCACTAACCTGTCTCTGAACAGTCAGCCACACTAACTTGTCTCTGAACAGTCAGTCCCACTAACCTGTCTCTGAACAGTCAGCCACACTAACCTGTCTCTGAACAGTCAGTCCCACTAACCTGTCTCTGAACAGTCAGCCACACTAACTTGTCTCTGAACAGTCAGTCCCACTAACTTGTCTCTGAACAGTCAGTCCCACTAACCTGTCTCTGAACAGTCAGTCCCACTAACCTGTCTCTGAACAGTCAGCCACACTAACTTGTCTCTGAACAGTCAGTCCCACTAACCTGTCTCTGAACAGTCAGCCACACTAACCTGTCACTGAACAGTCAGTCCCACTAACCTGTCTCTGAACAGTCAGCCACACTAACTTGTCTCTGAACAGTCAGTCCCACTAACCTGTCTCTGAACAGTCAGTCCCACTAACCTGTCTCTGAACAGTCAGCCACACTAACCTGTCTCTGAACAGTCAGTCACACTAACCAGGCATGTTTATCCCCTGAGAAGGCTGCTTTCACAGCTCTATCTCCTCACCTATCACCTCACATCTCCTCACCTATCACCTCACAGCCCTAACTCACATCTCCTCACCTATCACCTCACAGCCCTAACTCACATCTCCTCACCTATCACCTCACAGCCCTAACTCACATCTCCTCACCTATCACCTCACAGCTTTAACTCACATCTCCTCACCTATCACCTCACAGCCCTAACTCACATCTCCTCACCTATCACCTCACAGCCCTAACTCACATCTCCTCACCTATCACCTCACAGCCCTAACTCACATCTCCTCACCTATCACCTCACAGCCCTAACTCACATCTCCTCACCTATCACCTCACAGCTTTAACTCACATCTCCTCACCTATCACCTCACAGCCCTAACTCACATCTCCTCACCTATCACCTCACATCTCCTCACCTATCACCTCACAGCCCTAACTCACATCTCCTCACCTATCACCTCACAGCCCTAACTCACATCTCCTCACCTATCACCTCACAGCCCTAACTCACATCTCCTCACCTATCACCTCACAGCTTTAACTCACATCTCCTCACCTATCACCTCACAGCCCTAACTCACATCTCCTCACCTATCACCTCACAGCCCTAACTCACATCTCCTCACCTATCACCTCACAGCCCTAACTCACATCTCCTCACCTATCACCTCACAGCCCTAACTCACATCTCCTCACCTATCACCTCACAGCTTTAACTCACATCTCCTCACCTATCACCTCACAGCCCTAACTCACATCTCCTCACCTATCACCTCACATCTTCTCACCTATCACCTCACAGCCCTAACTCACATCTCCTCACCTATCACCTCACAGCCCTAACTCACATCTCCTCACCTATCACCTCACATCCCTAACTCACATCTCCTCACCTATCACCTCACAGCCCTAACTCACATCTCCTCACCTATCACCTCACAGCTTTAACTCACATCTCTCACCTATCACCTCACAGCCCTAACTCACATCTCCTCACCTATCACCTCACATCTTCTCACCTATCACCTCACAGCCCTAACTCACATCTCCTCACCTATCACCTCACAGCCCTAACTCACATCTCCTCACCTATCACCTCACAGCCCTAACTCACATCTCCTCACCTATCACCTCACAGCTTTAACTCACATCTCCTCACCTATCACCTCACAGCCCTAACTCACATCTCCTCACCTATCACCTCACATCTTCTCACCTATCACCTCACAGCCCTAACTCACATCTCCTCACCTATCACCTCACATCCCTAACTCACATCTCCTCACCTATCACCTCACAGCCCTAACTCACATCTCCTCACCTATCACCTCACAGCCCTAACTCACATCTTCTCACCTATCACCTCACAGCCCTAACTCACATCTCCTCACCTATCACCTCACAGCTTTAACTCACATCTCCTCACCTATCACCTCACAGCCCTAACTCACATCTCCTCACCTATCACCTCACATCTTCTCACCTATCACCTCACAGCCCTAACTCACATCTCCTCACCTATCACCTCACAGCCCTAACTCACATCTCCTCACCTATCACCTCACAGCCCTAACTCACATCTCCTCACCTATCACCTCACAGCTTTAACTCACATCTCCTCACCTATCACCTCACAGCCCTAACTCACATCTCCTCACCTATCACCTCACATCTTCTCACCTATCACCTCACAGCCCTAACTCACATCTCCTCACCTATCACCTCACATCCCTAACTCACATCTCCTCACCTATCACCTCACAGCCCTAACTCACATCTCCTCACCTATCACCTCACAGCCCTAACTCACATCTTCTCACCTATCAACTCACAGCCCTAACTCACATCTCCTCACCTATCACCTCACAGCTTTAACTCACATCTCCTCACCTATCACCTCACAGCCCCTAACTCACATCTCCTCACCTATCACCTCACATCTTCTCACCTATCACCTCACAGCCCTAACTCACATCTCCTCACCTATCACCTCACAGCCCTAACTCACATCTCCTCACCTATCACCTCACAGCCCTAACTCACATCTCCTCACCTATCACCTCACAGCTTTAACTCACATCTCCTCACCTATCACCTCACAGCCCTAACTCACATCTCCTCACCTATCACCTCACATCTTCTCACCTATCACCTCACAGCCCTAACTCACATCTCCTCACCTATCACCTCACAGCCCTAACTCACATCTCCTCACCTATCACCTCACAGCCCTAACTCACATCTCCTCACCTATCACCTCACATCCCTAACTCACATCTCCTCACCTATCACCTCAAAGCCCTATCTCACATCTCCTCACCTATCACCTCACATCTCCTCACCTATCACCTCACAGCTTTAACTCACATCTTCTCACCTATCACCTCACAGCCCTAACTCACATCTCCTCACCTATCACCTCACAGCTTTAACTCACATCTCCTCACCTATCACCTCACAGCTTTAACTCACATCTCCTCACCTATCACCTCACAGCCCTAACTCACATCTCCTCACCTATCACCTCACAGCCCTAACTCACATCTCCTCACCTATCACCTCACAGCCCTAACTCACATCTCCTCACCTATCACCTCACAGCCCTAACTCACATCTCCTCACCTATCACCTCACAGCTTTAACTCACATCTCCTCACCGATCACCTCACAGCTTTAACTCACATCTCCTCACCTATCACCTAACAGCCCTAACTCACATCTCCTCACCTACCACCTCACAGCTTTAACTCACATTTTCTCACCTATCATCTCTAACTCACATATTCTCACCTATCACCTCACAGCCCTAACTCACATCTTCTCACCTATCACCTCACAGCTCTAACTCAGAGGATAGGTATCTTAAAACCCTGTGTAAAGCTGAACAACAACAGATGATAAACGGCTAGCTAGGGTAGCTGCTGTGGATTTCCTCATTAGCATAACAATCCCAACAGGCTGCCTGGGAACTCCCATAATATCTTCCACACAGCAATTAAACCACTATCTTTAGAAAACCCCATTTCAGCTTCTGTTGCTTTATGGAACGGCCATGTTTGGCCTGACAATACCAGTCATGAGATCACAACAATACCAGTCATGAGATCACAACAATACCAGTCATGAGATCACAACAATACCAGTCATGAGAACACAACAATACCAGTCATGAGATCACAACAATACCAGTCATGAGATCACAACAATACCAGTCATGAGATCACAACAATACCAGTCATGAGATCACAACAATACCAGTCATGAGATCACAACATTACCAGTCATGAGATCACAACAATACCCAGTCATGAGATCACAACAATACCAGTCATGAGATCACAACAATACCAGTCATGAGATCACAACAATACCAGTCATGAGATCACAACAATACCAGTCATGAGAACACAACAATACCAGTCATGAGATCACAACATTACCAGTCATGAGATCACAACAATACCAGTAATGAGAACACAACAATACCAGTCATGAGATCACAACAATACCAGTCATGAGATCACAACAATACCAGTAATGAGAACACAACAATACCAGTCATGAGATCACAACAATACCAGTCATGAGATCACAACAATACCAGTCATGAGATCACAACAATACCAGTCATGAGATCACAACAATACCAGTCATGAGATCACAACATTACCAGTCATGAGATCACAACAATACCAGTCATGAGATCACAACAATACCAGTCATGAGATCACAACAATACCAGTCATGAGATCACAACAATACCAGTCATGAGATCACAACAATACCAGTAATGAGAACACAACAATACCAGTCATGAGATCACAACAATACCAGTCATGAGATCACAACAATACCAGTCATGAGATCACAACAATACCAGTCATGAGATCACAACAATACCAGTCATGAGATCACAACAATACCAGTCATGAGATCACAACATTACCAGTAATGAGAACACAACAATACCAGTAATGAGAACACAACAATCCCAGCAGGCATTGACACAAACAGATCTAGGACCAGGCTACCATTTCAGTAAGACGAGGCTGAATATTCATACCAGTTAAATGGCAGCAGTGTTGTCATTTGACTCTGTTCCAGTCTGCTCTGCTGCGTACCATTACTGTCACATCCTAGTCTCTGATTGGTTCATTAATGCAAAGCCAACCTTTTATACATGAAGGTCCAATGCAGGTGTTTTTATCGCAATATAAAATCATTTCTGGGAAACAATAAAGTACCTTACTGTGATTGTTTTCCATTAAAATGGTCAAAAGAAACAAATAGCTTCTTAGCAAAGAGCGATTTCTCAAGCAATCATTTTGCAAGTACTGTCTGGGAGTGGCCTGAGTGGGGAGGGGAAAACTGAAAACTAGCTGTCATTGGCAGAGAGGTTTGGAACTCTCTTTCTTATTGGTCTATTACCTAATTTAACGCCTGGTGATGTCACCAGACAGGCAAAAACTCCATCCCACCAAAAAAGGCTGACATTTCAGGCGGTCTTTTCAAACAGCTCTTCCACTAAAAAGCATTATCATTATTTTCACAATGTCACAGTATTCTTCCAACCTCATAGTGTGGAAATATACACTACATGACCAAAAGTATGTGCTCGTCGAATATCTCATTCCAAAATCATGGGCATTAATATGGAGTTGGTCCCCCCTTTTGCTGCTATAACAGCCTCCACTCTTCTGGGAAGGCTTTCCACTAGATGTTGGAACATTGCTGCGGGGACTTGCTTCCATTCAGCCACAAGAGCATTAGTGAGGTCGGGCACTGATTTGTCCGTCGGACTGCCAGATGGTGAAGCGTGATTCATCACTCCAGAGAATACGTTTCTACTGCTGTCCAATGGAGGCGAGCTTTACACCACTCCAGCCGACGCTTGGCATTGCGGATGTTGATCTGAGGCTTGAGTGGGGCTGCTCAGCCATGGACACCCATTTAATGAAGCTCCCGACTAACAGTTCTTGTGCTGACGTTGCTTCCAGAGGCAGTTTGGAACTCGGTAGTGAGTGTTGCAACCGAGGACAAACTATTGATACATGCTACACGCTTCAGCACTCGGTGGTCCCGTTCTGTGAGCTTGTGTGGCCTACCACTTCATGGCTGAGCCGTTGTTGCTCCTAGACGTTTCCACTTCACAATAACAGCACTTACAGTTGACCGGGGCAGCTCTAGCAGGGCAGAAATGTGACAAACTGACTTGTTGGAAAGGTGGCATCCTATGATGGTGCCACGTTGAAAGTCACTGACCTCTTCAGTAACGGGCCATTCTACTGCCAATGATTGCATGGCTGTGTGCTTAATTTTATACACCTGGCTGAAATAGCCGAATCCACGAATTTGAAGGGGTGCCCACACACTTTGTATATAGGGCGGCAGGTAGCTTAGTGGTTAAGAGCGTTGTGCCAGTAACCGAAAGGTCGCTGGTTCTAATCCCCGAGCCAAAAAGGTGAAAAATCTGTCGATGTGCCCTTGAGCAAGGCACTTAACCCTAATTGCTCCTGTAAGTCGCTCTGGATAAGAGCGTCTGCTAACTGACTAAAATGTAAAATGTATATACAGTGCCTTCAGAAAGTATTCAGACCCCTTGACTTTTTCCACATTTTGTTATGTTACAGCCTTATTCTAAAATTGATTAAATAAATAAAAATCGTCAACAATCTATGCCCAATACCCCAAAATGACAGAGCAAAAACAGATTTTTTGAAATTTTTGCAAATGTATTAAAAATAAAAAACTGAAATACATGATTTACATAAGTATTCAGACCCTTTGCTATGAGACACAAAATTGAGGTCAGGTGCATCCTGTTTCCATTGATCATCTTTGAGATGTTTCTACAACTTGATTGGAGTCCACCTGTGGTAAATTCAATTGATTGGACATGATTTGGAAAGGCACACACCTGTCTATATAAGGTCCTACAGTTGACAGTGCATGTCAAAGCAAAATCCAAGCCATGAGGTCCAAGGAATTGTCCGTAGAGCTCTGAGACAGGATTGTGTCGAAGCACAGATCTGGGGAAGGGTACCAAAAAATGTCTGCAGCATTGAAGGTCCCCAAGAACACAGTGGCCTCCATCATTCTTAAATGGATGAAGTTTGGAACCACCAAGAGTGGTCTAAGGCACTCCATTGCAGTGCTAGCTGTGCCACTATCCTGGTTCGAATCCAGGCTCTGTCGTAGCCAGCTGCGACCGGGAGACCCATGGGGCGGCGCGCAATTGGCCCAGCGTCGTCCAGGGTAGGGGAGGGAATGGCCGGCAGGGATGTAGCTCAGTTGATAGAGCATGGCGTTTGCAACGCCAGGGTTGTGGGTTCGATTCCCACAGGGGGTATGAAAAAAACAAAAACAAAAAAAATTATAATGTATGCACTAACTGTAAGTCGCTCTGGATAAGAGCGTAGGCTAAATTACTAAAATGTAAAATGTAATGCCAGTTAGCAGACGTCACTGAGACAACTGTCGAGAGACCTAGCTGGTAAATTCGCTCTGGCTATATACTCCGATTTCAGACCAGTGTGCCAGAGCGCAGAATAACTGATGAATTTTACGAACGCTCAACATCCGTTTAATATGGCCGGTTTCAACCCTACTCCTCGGCCTGAGCGTCCAGGGGTAGTGTTTAGAACATGGCCTCACATGTGAATCCTTAAAGAGCTGGGCGGGGCTAAAGGGTGTGAACGATGCTGAATGGGTGGAGACAAAGAAGAGCTCTCCAGTAGGTACCAAAACATTCAAGGGCCATTTTATCAAAAGTGAGGTACAAGTTTATCAACTTTCAAAGCAGAATGACTTTCCCATTGTCCCTCAACTGTAGTGTATGATATACAATTTTCTAGCTCTGAGTCTCTACTTTTATCCAATGTAAAAAACACAATTTCATGCTACATAAGACAGAATTGAGTCGGTCGGTCACATATTAAACACAGGAATATCACGTTTTTGGCAGAACTGGGCCTTTAACTCTACAAGTTGTTTTCTGTCTACCATGGTGACAAACACAAGTGTGCATCCCAAATGGCACCCTATTCCATATATAGTGCACTACTGGCCCTGGTCAACAGTAATGCACTATATAGGGAATAGGGTACCATTCTCTGGTCTAAAGTAGTGCACTATATAGGGAATAGGGTACCATTCTCTGGTCTAAAGTAGTGCACTATATAGGGAATAGGGTGCCATTCTCTGGTCTAAAGTAGTGCACTATATAGGGAATAGGGTGCCATTCTCTGGTCTAAAGTAGTGCACTATATAGGGAATAGGGTACCATTCTCTGGTCTAAAGTAGTGCACTATATAGGGAATAGGGTGCCATTCTCTGGTCTAAAGTAGTGCACTATATAGGGAATAGGGTGCCATTCTCTGGTCTAAAGTAGTGCACTATATAGGGAATAGGGTGCCATTCTCTGGTCTAAAGTAGTGCACTATATAGGGAATAGGGTGCCATTCTCTGGTCTAAAGTAGTGCACTATATAGGGAATAGGGTGCCATTCTCTGGTCTAAAGTAGTGCACTATATAGGGAATAGGGTGCCATTCTCTGGTCTAAAGTAGTGCACTATATAGGGAATAGGGTGCCATTTGGGACACATCCAAACACAAGTCTTCCCTCAACATAATTGAATCTCTTTAGGTTTAATTGCAGACAGCAAAAGCACTAGACATGTCCATTTGTCACTGAGGACCATAGAACACCATTTTCGCTTCATCACCTCCATTTCTGCTGTTCAATTCAATTGAATTAGCAGAGTGAGATTCACTGGGTTAATTGAACTACTGTCTGTCTGGTGGTAGACTGTGTGTGTGTGTGTGTGTGTGTGTGTGTGTGTGTGTGTGTGTGTGTGTGTGTGTGTGGTAGATTGACAGGCTTAATGGATGCTGATACAGAGTAGAGTTGATGAACATAAACAGAATAAACAGACACAGTGAATAGCCTCTGGATGGAGAAGTCATTATGCTAGCTCTCAGTGTAGAAACAGACACAGTGAATAGCCTCTGCATGGAGAAGTCATTATGCTAGCTCTCAGAGTAGAAACAGACACAGTGAATAGCCTCTGGATGGAGAAGTCATTATGCTAGCTCTCAGAGCAGAAACAGACACAGTGAATAGCCTCTGCATGGAGAAGTCATTATGCTAGCTCTCAGAGTAGAAACAGACACAGTGAATAGCCTCTGGATGGAGAAGTCATTATGCTAGCTCTCAGAGTAGAAACAGACACAGTGAATAGCCTCTGGATGGAGAAGTCATTATGCTAGCTCTCAGTGTAGAAACAGACACAGTGAATAGCCTCTGGATGGAGAAGTCATTATGCTAGCTCTCAGAGTAGAAACAGACACAGTGAATAGCCTCTGGATGGAGAAGTCATTATGCTAGATCTCAGAGTAGAAACAGACACAGTGAATAGCCTCTGGATGGAGAAGTCATTATGCTAGCTCTCAGAGTAGAAACAGACACAGTGAATAGCCTCTGCATGGAGAAGTCATTATGCTAGCTCTCAGAGTAGAAACAGACACAGTGAATAGCCTCTGGATGGAGAAGTCATTATGCTAGATCTCAGAGTAGAAACAGACACAGTGAATAGCCTCTGGATGGAGAAGTCATTATGCTAGCTCTCAGAGTAGAAACAGACACAGTGAATAGCCTCTGGATGGAGAAGTTTCTTAAAATGCTACTTTTACTTGAGTAAAAAAACAATAATTCTCTCTCTCTCTCTCTCCTCTTCCAAGATGAGTGTTCTTCAGCCTGAATCGGATGAGATGCCCCCCTCCACCATCACCCTGACCCCTGTCACCACCCCCACCCCGACCCCCGTCAAAGAAGAGCTGGAGTGTAAAATCTGCTACCAGAGCTACAATGCCCGCAGCCGCAGGCCCAAGATCCTGGACTGCCTCCACCGGGTGTGCGCCCGCTGCCTCAACAAGATCCTGGACCTGGGGGACGTCTTGGGCTGCATTTCCTGCCCCTTCTGCCGACATGAAACAGAGGTCAGCGAATACGAGGTGTCGGGCCTCCCTGACGACTCCAAAATCATGTCCTGCCTGGCCGTCAGGGATAAGTCCTGGAGCTCCGACCACAGCAAAGAGGTGGTCCTCACCCCCAAGAGCCTGTCCTCCACCTCCTCCTCCACCTCGCACGACTCCTCCAACTGCCTGGTGATCACTATCATGGAGGTCCAGAGGGACACTGGGTCCGGGGGGCGTGGCTTGGGCATCTCAGACCACTACACAGAGCACAGCCTGGACTCCATCTCTGTGGGCTCCAACGGGCCGGAGGTTCAGGACGCCCTGTCCAGGCTCTGTACCCACGTCCCCCGGATCCTGGTGTGGCTCCTGGGTTTGTTCTACTTCGGGTCCCTGCCCCTGGGAATCTACCTGCTGGTGATCCAGAGGGTGACGCTGGGTATAGTCTGTGTGAGCCTGGTCCCCTCCAGTCTGACTGTGTGTCTGGTCTATGGGTTCTGCCAGTGTCTCTGCCAGGGAATGTGTGACTGCTCGTCTAGGGGCTGACTGGCTGGCTGACTGGCTGGCTGGCTGGCTGGCTGGCTGGCTGACTGGCTGGCTGGCTGGCTGACTGGCTGGCTGGCTGGCTGACTGGCTGGCTGGCTGACTGACTGACTGACTGGCTGGCTGGCTGGCTGGTTCAACAGAGTACTGACTGTTGCTGGGGTGGTGGGATGTTGGGATTGGAGGTAAGGAAAATAATGGACTGTTGGAGCCATCATGGCGTCCTTTATTGTCCAAATCTAACGACCAGCCGGGTTGGAGGGAGGGAATACAATGCACTGCTGGAGTCAACATGGCGTCCTTTACTGTGTCAATCAGAACAAGGGGATTGCCAATCTCTGTATTGAAAGGTGTTTGCTGAACTCTCCATACGCTCTATGGATGGAGAACTTGGACCAAATGGGCCTTCCAGCCCCATGGGAGAGACTGGAGACAAATGGATGGGTGGGTGGAAAACAATGGACTGTCGGTCGGTCCCATCATGGTGTCTGTTACCGTTGTCAAATCACATGGCACAGAGCCTTCCAGACAAACTCTCAATATGTCACAGAGCCTTCCAGACCTATAGGTTGGTTTTATTTCCATGTGCAACAATGGGGCACTTTGGCAGTTAACAGTAAAGAAAACAGAGTTGCAGTGCAGTTTCCAATAGATCAGATAATAAGAACGTTAACATGATTAAAAAGAGGAACATCATGTGAACATCTAGCCCATCTAGTGTCCTATGAGAGAGCCTGGGGATAAACAGCACCACTAAGATGTCTCTCTCAGTCTCCATGTTCACTCTACAGTATGACCCTGAGGACGGGGACTCAGATATATGGAGCCAAGATAAAGAGGTCTCTGACTACCTCTGAAGAGCTCTGTCTCCCTGTGTCTCTGTGTCTCTGTGTGTCTCTGTGTCTCTGTCTCTCTGTCTCCCTCTGTCTCTGTCTCCCTGTGTCTCTGTCTCCCTGTGTCTCTGTCTCCATGTCTCCCTGTGTCTCTGTCTCTCTGTGTCTCTGTCTCTCTGTGTCTCTGTGTGTCTCTGTCTCTCTGTGTCTGTCTCTCGGTGTCTCTGTCTCTCGGTGTCTCTGTCTCTCTGTGTCTCTGTCTCTCTGTGTCTCTGTCTCTCTGTCTCTCTGTGTCTCTGTGTCTCTGTGTCTCTGTGTCTCTGTGTCTCTGTCTCTCTGTGTCTCTGTCTCCCTGTGTCTCTGCCTCCCTGTGTCTCTGCCTCCCTGTGTCTCTGTCTCCCTGTGTCTCTGTCTCCCTGTGTCTCTGTGTGTCTCTGTCTCCCTATCTCCCTGTCTCCCTGTGTGAGAATATCAACAGGGTCAATGGTACTGGGACAGAGAATATCAACAGGGTCAATGGTACTGGGACAGAGAACATCAACAGGGTCAATGGTACTGGGACAGAGAATATCAACAGGGTCAATGGTACTGGGACAGAGAACATCAACAGGGTCAATGGTACTGGGACAGAGAATATCAACAGGGTCAATGGTACTGGGACAGTATTCTCTGTTGCACAAACCTAGATATCTCTCTCTGTCTCTCTCTCTCTCAATTTCAATTCAAATCAGTAGTCTGTATTGACATGGCAAGTTAAATTACTTACATTGTCAAAAGTATACATATACCAAAAATGTTGGGACCAACAGCAATAATAATAGTAGTAGTGGAAATGGGATTACCATTAACAGCAACTACAACAACAATATTAATGAGAATAAGAATACATTAAAGCAATAGTAGTCGACCAATCTCAACCTGACTGAGAAGACACATTACATGGTATGAAAGTTTAAACTAAATGGGAAATATTATTGACATTAAATTACACTTTTCACTGGCTGTCCCTCAGGTTGTGGCAGGAGGACACATAATTGGCTGCTGAAATTGCACATTTTGGGTTTTTACCCAATACATATTTGTTTTTTTCTTAATATTTTATAGTTTCAAATTCTTTGTACTGAATGATAATTTTGGGAAAGAAAGATTATCTTAGGTCTGAGTATTTGTCACAGTGTAATAGGAAATGCAGCTCTGTCTCTACCTCTCCCCGGGGGCAGAGTGAGCACAGCCTGTCCTCTCTGGGCAGCCAGGTTTGCCTGTGACCACCGGCCTCTATAGCCAGACTGTGCTCACTGAGTCTGTACCTAGTCAGTGTTTTCCTCAGTTTTCTATCAGTCACAGTGGTCAGATAGTCTGCCACCATGTACTGTCTGTTTAGAGACAAATAGCATTGAAGTTTACTTTGATTTTTTGTGATCTATTTTTATTTTTGCTTTGTGATGATTTGGTTGTGCCAGATGTTCTGAGTGCTGTCCTGAGGCTCTATGAGGTTGGTTTTGGTTAGTGAACTGAGCCTCAGAACCAGCTGGCTGAGGGGAATCTCAGTTATTCGCTCTCTCTGTCTCTTTCAGTCTCTCTGATCCAACAGACCATGAGGAACCCAGCTCTAGAGGCCATGTTCCTCTTGCCAGTCCATGACAGACTGACTGGCTATGAAAAGGACAACAACTGATATGTCATTGAAAAAAATGAGAAATTATGATTAAATAATGACTATATTTCTTGTTGCTTCTTTCTTTCTTTAAAACAACACATTTAAATAATCAATGATTTGTCTTATTTTCCCCCCAGATTAAACCAATCAAAAGCTCCATACTTCCATCAGTAGATTAAAGTCATCAGGAATAACATCAACTAGGCTATACTGAGGGGAGAGAGGAGGAGAGGAGAGGAGGAGGACAGGGGAGAGGAGGAAGACAGGGGAGAGAGGAGGAGGAAGACAGGGGAGAGAGGAGGAGGAGGAAGACAGGGGAGAGAGGAGGAGGAGGAAGACAGGGGAGAGAGGAGGAGGAGGAAGACAGGGGAGAGAGGAGGAGGAAGACAGGGGAGAGAGGAGGAGGAAGACAGGGGAGAGAGGAGGAGGAAGACAGGGGAGAGAGGAGGAGGAAGACAGGGGAGAGAGGAGGAGAGGAGAGGAGGAGGAGAGGGGAGGAAGACAGGGGAGAGAGGAGGAGGAGGACAGGGGAGAGAGGAGGAAGAAGACAGGGGAGAGAGGAGGAGGAAGAAAGGGGAGAGAGGAGGAGGAAGACAGGGGAGAGGAGGAGGAGGAAGACAGGGGAGAGAGGAGGAGGAAGACAGGGGAGAGAGGAGGAGGAAGACAGGGGAGAGAGGAGGAGGAGGAAGACAGGGGAGAGAGGAGGAGGAAGACAGGGGAGAGAGTAGGAGGAAGAAAGGGGAGAGAGGAAGAGGAAGACAGGGGAGAGAGGAGGAGGAAGACAGGGGAGAGAGGAGGAGGAAGACAGGGGAGAGAGGAGGAGGAAGACAGGAGAGAGAGGAGGAGGAAGACAGGGGAGATAGGAGGAGGAAGACAGGGGAGAGAGGAGGAGGAAGACAGGGGAGAGAGGAGGAGGAAGACAGGGGAGAGAGGAGGAGGAAGACAGGGGAGAGAGGAGGAGGAAGACAGGGGAGAGAGGAGGAGGAAGAAAGGGGAGAGAGGAGGAGGAAGACAGGGGAGAGAGGAGGAGGAAGACAGGGGAGAGAGGAAGAGGAAGACAGGGGAGAGAGGAGGAGGAGGACAGGGAGAGAGGAGGAGGAAGACAGGGGAGAGAGGAGGAGGAAGACAGGGGAGAGGAGGAGGAAGACAGGGGAGAGAGGAGGAAGACAGGGGAGAGAGGAGGAGGAAGACAGGGGAGAGGAGGAGGAAGACAGGGGAGAGAGGAGGAGGAAGACAGGGGAGAGAGGAGGAGGAAGACAGGGGGAGAGAGGAGGAAGACAGGGAGAGAGGAGAGGAAGACAGGGGAGAGAGGAGGAAGACAGGGAGAGAGGAGGAGAGAGAGGAGGAGGGAGGGAGGAAGACAGGGAGAGAGGAGGAGGAAGACAGGGAGAGAGGAGGAAGAAGACAGGGAGAGAGGAGGAGGAAGACAGGGGAGAGAGGAGGAGGAAGAAAGGGAGAGAGGAGGAGGAAGACAGGGGAGAGAGGAGGAGGAAGACAGGGGAGAGAGGAGGAGAGGGAGGAGGAGGAAGACAGGGGAGAGAGGAGGAGGAAGACAGGGGAGAGAGGAGGAGGAAGACAGGGGAGAGAGGAGGAGGAAGACAGGGGAGAGAGGAGGAGGAAGACAGGGGAGAGAGGAGGAGGAAGACAGGGGAGAGAGGAGGAGGAAGACAGGGGAGAGAGGAGGAGGAAGACAGGGGAGAGAGGAGGAAGGGGAGAGAGGAGGAGGACAGGGGAGAGAGGAGGAGGAAGACAGGGGAGAGAGGAGGAGGAAGACAGGGGAGAGAGGAGGAGGAAGACAGGGAGAGAGGAGGAGGAAGACAGGGGAGAGAGGAGGAAGACAGGGAGAGAGGAGGAGGAAGACAGGGAGAGAGGAGGAGGAAGACAGGGGAGAGAGGAGGAGGAAGACAGGGAGAGAGAGGAGGAAGACAGGAGAGAGGAGGAGGAGAGAGAGAGGAGGAGGAAGACAGGGGAGAGAGGAGGAGGAGGACAGGAGAGAGGAGGAGGAAGACAGGGAGAGGAGGAGGAAGACAGGGGAGAGAGGAGGAGGAAGACAGGGGAGAGAGAAGGAGGAAGACAGGGGAGAGAGGAGGAGAGGAGAGGAGGAGGAGGAAGACAGGGGAGAGAGGAAGACAGGGGAGAGAGGAGGAGGAAGACAGGGGAGAGGAGGAGGAGGAAGACAGGGGAGAGGAGGAGGAAGACAGGGGAGAGAGGAGGAGGAAGACAGGGGAGAGAGGAGGAGGAAGACAGGGAGAGAGGAGGAGGAAGACAGGGGAGAGAGGAGGAGGAAGACAGGGGAGAGAGGAGGAGGAAGACAGGGAGAGAGGAGGAGGAAGACAGGGGAGAGAGGAGGAGGAAGACAGGGGAGAGGAGGAGGAGAGGAGAGGAGGAGGACAGGGGAGAGAGGAGGAGGAAGACAGGGGAGAGAGGAGGAGAAAGACAGGGGAGAGAGGAGGAAGACAGGGGAGAGAGGAGGAGGAAGACAGGGAGAGAGGAGGAAGACAGGGAGAGAGGAGGAGGAAGACAGGGGAGAGAGGAGGAGGAAGACAGGGAGAGAGGAGGAGGAAGACAGGGGAGAGAGGAGGAGGAAGACAGGGGAGAGAGGAGGAGGAAGACAGGGAGAGAGGAGGAGGAAGACAGGGAGAGAGGAGGAGGAAGACAGGGGAGAGAGGAGGAGGAAGACAGGGGAGAGAGGAGGAGGAAGACAGGGGAGAGAGGAGGAGGAAGACAGGGGAGAGAGGAGGAGGAAGACAGGGGAGAGAGGAGGAGGAAGACAGGGGAGAGAGGAGGAGGAAGACAGGGGGAGAGGAGGAGGAAGACAGGGGAGAGAGGAGGAGGAAGACAGGGGAGAGAGGAGGAGGAAGACAGGGGAGAGAGGAGGAGGAAGACAGGGGAGAGAGGAGGAGGAAGACAGGGGAGAGAGGAGGAGGAAGACAGGGGAGAGAGGAGGAGGAAGACAGGGAGAGAGAGGAGGAGGAAGACAGGGGAGAGAGGAGGAGGAAGACAGGGAGAGAGGAGGAGGAGGACAGGGAGAGAGGAGGAGGAAGACAGGGGAGAGAGGAGGAGGAAGACAGGGGAGAGAGGAGGAGGAAGACAGGGGAGAGAGGAGGAAGACAGGGGAGAGAGGAGGAGGAAGACAGGGGAGAGAGGAGGAGGAAGACAGGGAGAGAGGAGGAGGAAGACAGGGGAGAGAGGAGGAGGAAGACAGGGGAGAGAGGAGGAGGAAGACAGGGGAGAGAGGAGGAGGAAGACAGGGGAGAGAGGAGGAGGAAGACAGGAGAGAGGAGGAGGAAGACAGGGGAGAGAGGAGGAGGAAGACAGGGGAGAGGAGGAGGAAGACAGGGAGAGAGGAGGAGGAAGACAGGGGAGAGAGGAGGAGGAAGACAGGGAGAGGAGGAGGAAGACAGGGAGAGAGGAGGAAGACAGGGAGAGAGGAGGAGGAAGAAGGGAGAGGAGGAGGAAGACAGGGAGAGAGGAGGAAGACAGGGGAGAGAGGAGGAGGAAGACAGGAGAGAGGAGGAGGAAGACAGGGGAGAGAGGAGGAGGAAGACAGGGGAGAGAGGAGGAGGAAGACAGGAGAGAGAGGAGGAGGAAGACAGGGAGAGAGGAGGAGGAAGACAGGGGAGAGAGGAGGAGGAAGACAGGGAGAGAGGAGGAGGAAGACAGGGGAGAGAGGAGGAGGAAGACAGGGAGAGAGGAGGAGGAAGACAGGGGGAGAGGAGGAGGAAGACAGGGAGAGAGGAGGAAGACAGGGAGAGGAGGAGGAAGACAGGGGGAGAGGAGGAGGAAGACAGGGGAGAGAGGAGGAAGACAGGGGAGAGAGGAGGAGGAAGACAGGGGGAGAGGAGGAGGAAGACAGGGGAGAGAGGAGGAGGAAGACAGGGGGGAGAGAGGAGGAGGAAGACAGGGGAGAGAGGAGGAGGAAGACAGGGGAGAGGAGGAAAGACAGGGAGAGAGGAGGAAGACAGGGGAGAGAGGAGGGAGGAAGACAGGGAGAGAGGAGGAGGAAGACAGGGAGAGAGGAGGAGGAAGACAGGGGAGAGAGGAGGAGAGGAGAGGAGGAGGACAGGGAGAGAGGAGGAGGAAGACAGGGGAGAGAGGAGGAGGAAGACAGGGGAGAGGAGGAGGAAGACAGGGGAGAGAGGAGGAGGAAGACAGGGGAGAGAGGAGGAGGAAGACAGGGGAGAGAGGAGGAGGAAGACAGGGGGAGAGGAGGAGGAAGACAGGGAGAGAGGAGGAGGAAGACAGGGGAGAGAGGAGGAGGAGGACAGGGAGAGAGGAGGAGGAAGACAGGGGAGAGAGGAGGAGAAAGACAGGGGAGAGAGGAGGAGGAAGACAGGGGAGAGAGGAGGAGGAAGACAGGGGAGAGAGGAGGAGGAAGACAGGGAGAGGAGGAGGAGAGGGAGAGGAGGAGGACAGGGGGAGAGAGGAGGAGGAAGACAGGGAGAGAGGAGGAGAAAGACAGGGGAGAGAGGAGGAAGAAGACAGGGGAGAGAGGAGGAGGAAGACAGGGAGAGAGGAGGAGGAAGACAGGGGGAGAGGAGGAGGGAAGACAGGGAGAGGAGGAGGAAGACAGGGGAGAGAGGAGGAGGAAGACAGGGAGAGAGGAGGAGGAAGACAGGGAGAGAGGAGGAGGAAGACAGGGAGAGAGAGGAGGAAGACAGGGGAGAGAGGAGGAGGAAGACAGGGGAGAGAGGAGGAGGAAGACAGGGGAGAGAGGAGGAGGAAGACAGGGAGAGAGGAGGAGAAGACAGGGGAGAGAGGAGGAGGAAGACAGGGAGAGAGGAGGAGGAAGACAGGGGAGAGAGGAGGAGGAAGACAGGGGAGAGAGGAGGAGGAAGACAGGGGAGAGAGGAGGAGGAAGACAGGGGAGAGAGGAGGAGGAAGACAGGGGAGAGAGGAGGAGGAAGACAGGGAGAGAGGAGGAGGAAGACAGGGAGAGAGGAGAGGAGGAGGAAGACAGGGGAGAGAGGAGGAGGAAGACAGGGAGAGGAGGAGGAAGACAGGGAGAGGAGGAGGAAAGACAGGGGAGAGAGGAGGAAGACAGGGAGAGAGGGAGGAGGAAGACAGGGGAGAGAGGAGGAGGAAGACAGGGAGAGAGGAGGAGGAAGACAGGGAGAGAGAGGAGGAGGAAGACAGGGAGAGGAGGAGGAAGACAGGGGAGAGAGGAGGAGGAAGACAGGGAGAGAGAGGAGGAAGACAGGGGAGAGAGGAGGAGGAAGACAGGGGGAGAGGAGGAGGAAGACAGGGGAGAGAGGAGGAGGAAGACAGGGAAGAGGAGGAGGAAGACAGGGGAGAGAGGAGGAGGAAGACAGGGGAGAGAGGAGGAGGAAGACAGGGGAGAGAGGAGGAGGAAGACAGGGGAGAGAGGAGGAGGAAGACAGGGGAGAGAGGAGGAGGAAGACAGGGGAGACAGGAGAGAGGAGGAAGACAGGGGAGAGAGGAGGAGGAAGACAGGGAGAGGAGGAGGAGGGAGAGAGGAGAAGACAGGGGAGAGAGGAGGAGGAAGACAGGGAGAGAGGAGGAGGAAGACAGGGGAGAGGAGGAGGGAAGACAGGGAGAGAGGAGGAGGAAGACAGGGAGAGAGGAGGAGGAAGACAGGGGAGAGAGGAGGAGGAAGACAGGGAGAGAGGAGGAGGAAGACAGGGAGAGAGGAGGAGGAAGACAGGGAGAGAGGGAGGAGGAAGACAGGGAGAGAGGAGGAGGAAGACAGGGAGAGAGGAGGAGGAAGACAGGGAGAGAGGAGGAGGAAGACAGGGGAGAGAGGAGGAGGAAGACAGGGGAGAGAGGAGGAGGAAGACAGGGAGAGAGAGAGGAGGAAGACAGGGAGAGAGGAGGAGGAAGACAGGGAGAGGAGGAGGAAGACAGGGAGAGAGGAGGAGGAAGACAGGGAGAGAGGAGGAAGACAGGGGAGAGAGGAGGAGGAAGACAGGGAGAGAGGAGGAGGAAGACAGGGGAGAGGAGGAGGAAGACAGGGGAGAGAGGAGGAGGAAGACAGGGGAGAGAGGAGGAGGAAGACAGGGGAGAGAGGAGGAGGAAGACAGGGGAGAGAGGAGGAGGAAGACAGGGGAGAGAGGAGGAGGAAGACAGGGAGAGAGGAGGAGGAAGACAGGGAGAGGAGGAGGAAGACAGGGAGAGAGAGG
Source organism: Coregonus clupeaformis (assembly GCF_020615455.1). NCBI lineage: Eukaryota > Metazoa > Chordata > Actinopteri > Salmoniformes > Salmonidae > Coregonus > Coregonus clupeaformis. Next base: position 86,585 of record NW_025534054.1, read on the forward strand.
AGGAAGACAGGGGAGAGAGGAGGAGGAAGACAGGGGAGAGAGGAGGAGGAAGACAGGGGGGAGGAGGAAGACAGGGGAGAGAGGAGGAGGAAGACAGGGGGAGAGGAGGAGGAAGACAGGGGAGAGAGGAGGAGGAAGACAGGGAGAGAGGAGGAAGACAGGGGAGAGAGGAGGAGGAAGACAGGGAGAGAGGAGGAAGACAGGGAGAGGAGGAGGAAGACAGGGAGAGGAGGAGGAAGACAGGGAGAGAGGAGGAGGAAGACAGGGAGAGAGAGGAGGAAGACAGGGGAGAGAGGAGGAGGAAGACAGGGGAGAGGAGGAGGAGGAGACAGGGGAGAGAGGAGGAGGAAGACAGGGAGAGAGGAGGAGGAAGACAGGGAGAGAGGAGGAGGAAGACAGGGGAGAGAGGAGGAGGAAGACAGGAGAGAGGAGGAGGAAGACAGGGAGAGAGGAGGAGGAAGACAGGGAGAGAGGAGGAGGAAGACAGGGGAGAGAGGAGGAGGAAGACAGGGGAGAGAGGAGGAGGAAGACAGGGAGAGAGGAGGAGGAAGACAGGGGAGAGAGGAGGAGGAAGACAGGGGAGAGAGGAGGAGGAAGACAGGGAGAGAGGAGGAGGAAGACAGGGGAGAGAGGAGGAGGAAGACAGGGGAGAGAGGAGGAGGAAGACAGGGGAGAGAGGAGGAGGAAGACAGGGAGAGAGGAGGAGGAAGACAGGGAGAGAGGAGGAGGAAGACAGGGGAGAGAGGAGGAGGAAGACAGGGAGAGAGGAGGAGGAAGACAGGGGAGAGAGGAGGAGGAAGACAGGGAGAGAGGAGGAGGAAGACAGGGGAGAGAGAGGAGGAAGACAGGGGAGAGAGAGGAGGAAGACAGGGGAGAGAGGAGGAGGAAGACAGGGGAGAGAGGAGGAGGAAGACAGGGGAGAGGGAGGAGGAAGACAGGGGAGAGGAGGAGGAAGACAGGGAGAGGAGGAGGAAGACAGGGGAGAGAGGAGGAGGAAGACAGGGGAGAGAGGAGGAAGACAGGGGAGAGAGGAGGAGGAAGACAGGGGAGAGAGGAGGAGGAAGACAGGGGGAGAGAGGAGGAGGAAGACAGGGGAGAGGAGGAGGAAGACAGGGAGAGGAGGAGGAAGACAGGGGAGAGGAGGAGGAAGACAGGGGAGAGAGGAGGAAGACAGGGGAGAGAGGAGGAGGAAGACAGGGGAGAGAGGAGGAAGAAGACAGGGGAGAGGAGGAGGAAGACAGGGAGAGAGGAGGAGGAAGACAGGGGAGAGAGGAGGAGGAAGACAGGGGAGAGAGGAGGAGGAAGACAGGGAGAGAGGAGGAGGAAGACAGGGGAGAGAGGAGGAAGACAGGGGAGAGAGGAGGAGGAAGACAGGGGAGAGGAGGAGGAAGACAGGGGAGAGGAGGAGGAAGACAGGGGAGAGGAGGAGGAAGACAGGGGAGAGAGGAGGAGGAAGACAGGGGAGAGAGGAGGAGGAAGACAGGGGAGAGAGGAGGAGGAAGACAGGGAGAGAGGAGGAGGAAGACAGGGGAGAGGAGGAGGAAGACAGGGGAGAGAGGAGGAGGAAGACAGGGGAGAGAGGAGGAGGAAGACAGGGGAGAGAGGAGGAGGAAGACAGGGGGAGAGAGGAGGAGGAAGACAGGGGAGAGAGGAGGAGGAAGAGAGGGAGAGAGGAGGAGGAAGACAGGGGAGAGGAGGAGGAAGACAGGGGGAGAGGAGGAGGAAGACAGGGAGAGGAGGAGGAAGACAGGGGAGAGAGGAGGAAGACAGGGAGAGAGGAGGAGGAAGACAGGGGAGAGAGGAGGAGGAAGACAGGGGAGAGAGGAGGAGGAAGACAGGGAGAGGAGGAGGAAGACAGGGAGAGAGAGGAGGAAGACAGGGGAGAGAGGAGGAGGAAGACAGGGGAGAGAGGAGGAAGACAGGGGAGAGAGGAGGAGGAAGACAGGGAGAGAGGAGGAGGAAGACAGGGGAGAGAGGAGGAGGAAGACAGGGGAGAGAGGAGGAGGAAGACAGGGAGAGAGGAGGAGGAAGACAGGGGAGAGAGGAGGAGGAAGACAGGGGAGAGAGGAGGAGGAAGACAGGGAGAGAGGAGGAGGAAGACAGGGGAGAGAGGAGGAGGAAGACAGGGGAGAGAGGAGGAGGAAGACAGGGGAGAGAGGAGGAGGAAGACAGGGGAGAGAGGAGGAGGAAGACAGGGGAGAGAGGAGGAGGAAGACAGGGGAGAGAGGAGGAGGAAGACAGGGAGAGGAGGAGGAAGACAGGGAGAGAGGAGGAGGAAGACAGGGGGAGAGGAGGAGGAAGACAGGGAGAGAGGAGGAGGAAGACAGGGAGAGAGGAGGAGGAAGACAGGGGAGAGAGGAGGAGGAAGACAGGGGAGAGAGGAGGAGGAAGACAGGGGAGAGGAGGAGGAAGACAGGGAGAGAGAGGAGGAAGACAGGGAGAGAGGAGGAGGAAGACAGGGAGAGAGGAGGAGGAAGACAGGGAGAGAGGAGGAGGAAGACAGGGGAGAGAGGAGGAGGAAGACAGGGAGAGAGGAGGAGGAGGAAGACAGGGAGAGGAGGAGGAAGACAGGGAGAGAGGAGGAGGAAGACAGGGAGAGAGGAGGAGGAAGACAGGGGAGAGAGGAGGAGGAAGACAGGGAGAGAGGAGGAGGAAGACAGGGGAGAGAGGAGGAGGAAGACAGGGGAGAGAGGAGGAGGAAGACAGGGGAGAGGAGGAGGAAGACAGGGGAGAGGAGGAGGAAGACAGGGGAGAGAGGAGGAGGAAGACAGGGGAGAGAGGAGGAGGAAGACAGGGGAGAGAGGAGGAGGAAGACAGGGGAGAGAGGAGGAGGAAGACAGGGAGAGAGGAGGAGGAAGACAGGGAGAGAGGAGGAGGAAGACAGGGGAGAGAGGAGGAGGAAGACAGGGGGAGAGGAGGAGGAAGACAGGGGAGAGAGGAGGAGGAAGACAGGGAGAGAGGAGGAGAAGAGAGAGGAGAGAGGAGGAGGAAGACAGGGGGAGAGAGGAGGAAGACAGGGAGAGAGGAGGAGGAAGACAGGGGAGAGAGGAGGAGGAAGACAGGGAGAGAGGAGGAAGAGGGAGGAAGACAGGGAGAGAGGAGGAGGAAGACAGGGGAGAGAGGAGGAGAGGAGAGGAGGAAGACAGGGAGAGAGGAGGAGGAAGACAGGGAGAGAGGAGGAGGAAGACAGGGGAGAGAGGAGGAGGAAGACAGGGGAGAGAGGAGGAAGACAGGGGAGAGAGGAGGAAGACAGGGGAGAGGGAGGAGGAAGACAGGGGAGAGAGGAGGAGGAAGACAGGGGAGAGAGGAGGAGGAAGACAGGGGAGAGAGGAGGAGGAAGACAGGGAGAGAGGAGGAGGAAGACAGGGGAGAGAGGAGGAGGAAGACAGGGAGAGAGGAGGAGGAAGACAGGGGAGAGAGGAGGAGGAAGACAGGGGAGAGAGGAGGAGGAAGACAGGGGAGAGAGGAGGAGGAAGACAGGGAGAGAGGAGGAGGAAGACAGGAGAGAGGAGGAAGACAGGGGAGAGAGGAGGAGGAAGACAGGGAGAGAGGAGGAGGAAGACAGGGGAGAGAGGAGGAGGAAGACAGGGGAGAGAGGAGGAGGAAGACAGGGGAGAGGAGGAGGAAGACAGGGAGAGAGGAGAGGGGAGGAAGACAGGGGGAGAGGAGGAGGAAGACAGGGGAGAGGAGGAGGAAGACAGGGAGAGAGGAGGAAGACAGGGAGAGAGGAGGAGGAAGACAGGGGGAGAGAGGAGGAAGACAGGGAGAGAGGAGGAGGAAGACAGGGGAGAGAGGAGGAAGACAGGGAGAGGAGGAGGAAGACAGGAGAGAGGAGGAAGACAGGGGAGAGAGGAGGAGGAAGACAGGGAGAGAGGAGGAGGAAGACAGGGGAGAGAGGAGGAGGAAGACAGGGGAGAGAGGAGGAGGAAGACAGGGGAGAGAGGAGGAGGAAGACAGGGGAGAGAGGAGGAGGAAGACAGGGGAGAGAGGAGGAGGAAGACAGGGAGAGAGGAGGAGGAAGACAGGGGAGAGAGGAGGAAGACAGGGGAGAGAGGAGGAGGAAGACAGGGGAGAGAGGAGGAGGAAGACAGGGGAGAGGAGGAGGAAGACAGGGGAGAGAGGAGGAGGAAGACAGGGGAGAGAGGAGGAGGAGGACAGGAGAGAGGAGGAGGAAGACAGGGGAGAGGAGGAGGAAGACAGGGGAGAGAGGAGGAGGAAGACAGGGGAGAGAGGAGGAGGAAGACAGGGGAGAGGAGGAGGAAGACAGGGGAGAGAGGAGGAGGAAGACAGGAGAGAGGAGGAGGAAGACAGGGAGAGAGAGGAGGAAGACAGGGGGAGAGAGGAGGAGGAAGACAGGGGAGAGAGGAGGAGGAAGACAGGGGAGAGAGGAGGAAGAAGACAGGGGAGAGAGGAGGAAGACAGGGAGAGAGGAGGAAGACAGGGGAGAGAGGAGGAGGAAGACAGGGAGAGAGGAGGAAGACAGGGAGAGAGGAGGAAGACAGGGGAGAGAGGAGGAAGACAGGGGAGAGAGGAGGAGGAAGACAGGGAGAGAGGAGGAAGACAGGGGAGAGAGGAGGAGGAAGACAGGGGAGAGAGGAGGAGGAAGACAGGGGAGAGAGGAGGAGGAAGACAGGGGAGAGAGGAGGAGGAAGACAGGGAGAGAGGAGGAGGAAGACAGGGGAGAGAGGAGGAGGAAGACAGGGAGAGAGGAGGAAGACAGGGAGAGAGGAGGAAGACAGGGGAGAGAGGAGGAAGACAGGGAGAGAGGAGGAGGAAGACAGGGGAGAGGAGGAGGAAGACAGGGGAGAGAGGAGGAGGACAGGGGAGAGAGGAGGAGGAAGACAGGGGAGAGAGGAGGAGGAAGACAGGGAGAGGAGAGGAGGAGGACAGGGGAGAGAGGAGGAGGAAGACAGGGGGAGAGGAGGAGGAAGACAGGGGAGAGAGGAGGAGGAAGACAGGGGAGAGGAGGAGGAAGACAGGGAGAGAGGAGGAGGAAGACAGGGGAGAGAGGAGGAGGAAGACAGGGAGAGAGGAGGAAGACAGGGAGAGAGGAGGAAGACAGGGAGAGGAGGAGGAAGACAGGGAGAGAGGAGGAGGAAGACAGGGGAGAGAGGAGGAAGACAGGGGAGAGAGGAGGAAGACAGGGGAGAGAGGAGGAAGACAGGGGAGAGAGGAGGAGGAAGACAGGGGAGAGAGGAGGAGGAAGACAGGGGGAGAGAGGAGGAGGAAGACAGGGAGAGGAGAGGAGGAAGACAGGGGAGAGAGGAGGAGGAAGACAGGGGGAGAGGAGGAGGAAGACAGGGGAGAGAGGAGGAGGAAGACAGGGGAGAGAGGAGGAGGAAGACAGGGGAGAGAGGAGGAGGAAGACAGGGGAGAGAGGAGGAATAAGACAGGGGAAAGAGAAGGAGGAAGACAGGGGAGAGAGGAGGAGGAAGACAGGGGAGAGAGGAGGAGGAAGACAGGGGAGAGAGGAGGAGGAAGACAGGGGAGAGAGGAGGAGGAAGACAGGGAGAGAGGAGGAGAGGAGAGGAGGAACAGGGAGAGAGGAGGAGGAAGACAGGGGAGAGGAGGAGGAAGACAGGGGAGAGAGGAGGAGGAAGACAGGGGAGAGAGGAGGAAGACAGGGGAGAGATGAAAACAGGGGAGAGAGGAAGACAGGGGAGAGAGGAGGAGGAAGACAGGGGAGAGAGGAGGAGGAAGACAGGGGAGAGAGGAGGAGGAAGACAGGGGAGAGGAGGAGGAAGACAGGGGAGAGAGGAGGAGGAAGACAGGGGAGAGGAGGAGGAAGACAGGGGAGAGGGAGGAGGAAGACAGGGGGAGAGGAGGAGGAAGACAGGGGAGAGAGGAGGAGGAAGACAGGGAGAGAGGAGGAGGAAGACAGGGGAGAGGAGGAGGAAGACAGGGAGAGAGGAGGAGGAAGACAGGGGAGAGAGGAGGAGGAAGACAGGGGAGAGGAGGAGGAAGACAGGGGAGAGAGGAGGAGGAAGACAGGGGAGAGGAGGAGGAAGACAGGGGAGAGAGGAGGAGGAGGAAGACAGGGGAGAGAGGAGGAGGAAGACAGGGGAGGGAGGAGGAGAGGAGAGGAGGAAGACAGGGGAGAGAGGAGGAGGAAGACAGGGAGAGAGGAGGAGGAAGACAGGGGAGAGAGGAGGAGGAAGACAGGGGAGAGAGGAGGAGGAAGACAGGGGAGAGGAGGAGGAAGACAGGGGAGAGAGGAGGAAGACAGGGAGAGAGGAGGAAGACAGGGGAGAGGAGGAGGAAGACAGGGGAGAGAGGAGGAGGAAGACAGGGGAGAGAGGAGGAGGAAGACAGGGGAGAGAGGAGGAGGAAGACAGGGAGAGAGGAGGAGAGGAGAAGACAGGGGGAGAGAGGAGGAGGAAGACAGGGAGAGAGGAGGAGGAAGACAGGGGAGAGAGGAGGAGGAAGACAGGGAGAGAGGAGAGAGGAGGAAGACAGGGGAGAGAGGAGGAGGAAGACAGGGAGAGAGGAGGAGGAAGACAGGGGAGAGAGGAGGAGGAAGACAGGGAGAGAGGAGGAGGAAGACAGGGGAGAGGAGGAGGAAGACAGGGGAGAGAGGAGGAGGAAGACAGGGGAGAGAGGAGGAAGACAGGGAGAGAGGAGGAGGAAGACAGGGAAGAGAGGAGGAGGAAGACAGGGGAGAGGAGGAGGAAGACAGGGAGAGAGGAGGAGGAAGACAGGGAGAGAGGAGGAAGACAGGGAGAGAGGAGGAGGAAGACAGGAGAGAGAGGAGGAGGAAGACAGGGGAGAGAGGAGGAGGAAGACAGGGAGAGAGGAGGAAGACAGGGGAGAGAGGAGGAAGACAGGGGAGAGAGGAGGAAGACAGGGAGAGAGAGGAGGAAGACAGGGGAGAGAGGAGGAGGAAGACAGGGGAGAGAGGAGGAAGACAGGGAGAGAGGAGGAAGACAGGGAGAGAGGAGGAAGACAGGGAGGAGGAGGAAGACAGGGGAGAGAGGAGGAGGACAGGGAGAGAGGAGGAGGAAGACAGGGGAGAGAGGAGGAGGAAGACAGGGGAGAGAAGAGGAGGAGGAAGACAGGGGAGAGAGGAGGAGGAAGACAGGGGGAGAGGAGGAGGAAGACAGGGGAGAGAGGAGGAAGACAGGGGAGAGAGGAGGAGGAAGACAGGGGAGAGAGGAGGAGGAAGACAGGGGAGAGAGGAGGAGGACAGGGAGAGAGGAGGAGGAAGACAGGGGAGAGAGGAGGAGGAAGACAGGGGAGAGGAGAGGAGGAGGACAGGGGAGAGAGGAGGAGGAAGACAGGGGGAGAGGAGGAGGAAGACAGGGGAGAGAGGAGGAGGAAGACAGGGGAGAGGAGGAGGAAGACAGGGAGAGAGGAGGAGGAAGACAGGGGAGAGAGGAGGAGGAAGACAGGGGAGAGAGGAGGAAGACAGGGGAGAGAGGAGGAAGACAGGGGAGAGAGGAGGAAGACAGGGGAGAGAGGAGGAGGAAGACAGGGGAGAGAGGAGGAAGACAGGGGAGAGAGGAGGAAGACAGGGGAGAGAGGAGGAAGACAGGGGAGAGAGGAGGAGGAAAACAGGGGAGAGAGGAGGAGGAAGACAGGGGAGAGAGGAGGAGGAAGACAGGGGAGAGGAGAGGAGGAGGACAGGGGAGAGAGGAGGAGGAAGACAGGGGGGAGAGGAGGAGGAAGACAGGGGAGAGAGGAGGAGGAAGACAGGGGAGAGAGGAGGAGGAAGACAGGGGAGAGAGGAGGAGGAAGACAGGGGAGAGAGGAGGAGGAAGACAGGGGAGAGGAGAGGAGGAAGACAGGGGAGAGAGGAGGAGGACAGGGAGAGAGGAGGAGGAAGACAGGGGAGAGAGGAGGAGGAAGACAGGGGAGAGAGGAGGAAGACAGGGGAGAGAGGAGGAGGAAGACAGGGGAGAGAGGAGGAAGACAGGGGAGAGAGGAGGAGGAAGACAGGGAGAGAGGAGGAGGACAGGGGAGAGAGGAGGAGGAAGACAGGGGAGAGAGGAGGAGGAAGACAGGGGAGAGAGGAGGAGGAAGACAGGGGAGAGAGGAGGAGGAAGACAGGGGAGAGAGGAGGAGGACAGGGGAGAGAGGAGGAGGAAGACAGGGAGAGAGGAGGAGGAAGACAGGGGAGAGGAGGAGGAAGACAGGGGAGAGAGGAGGAGGAAGACAGGGGAGAGAGGAGGAGGAAGACAGGGGAGAGAGGAGGAGGACAGGGGAGAGAGGAGGAGGAAGACAGGGAGAGAGGAGGAAGACAGGGGAGAGGTTACAGAGTAGAGTCCAGCCTCCTGCTACAGAGAGTTGAGGCCCGCAGAAACAGAATAATGAGCTAGGTTACAGCCTTATTCTAAAATTGATTAAATTGTTTTTTCTCCCTCATCAATCTACACACAATACCCCATAATGACAAAGCAAAAACAGGATTTCAGACATTTCTGCTAATTTATAATAAATAAAAAACTGAAATATCACATTTACATAAATACTCAGACCCTTTACTCAGTACTTTGTTGAAGCACCTTTGTCAGCGATTACAGCCTCGAGTCTTCTTGGGTATGACGCTACAAGCTTGGCACACCTGTATTTGGGGAGTTTCTCCCATTCTTCTCTGCAGGATCCGACGGCGAGCGAGTAAACTGCATCTTCCATCAATCCTATTAGCCAATGTTCAATCATTTGAAAATAAATTGGACGACCTAAGATTACGGTTATCCTACCAACGGGACGTTAAAAACTGTAATATCTTATGTTTCACCGAGTCGTGGCTGAACGACGACATGGACAACATACAGCTAGCTGGTTATACGCTACATCGGCAGGATAGAACGGCTGACTCCGGTAAGACAAGGGGTGGCGGTCTGTGTATATTTGTAAACAACAGCTGGTGCACAAAATCTAATACTAAGGAAGTCTCAAGGTTTTGCTCGCCTGAGGTAGAGTATCTCATGATAAGCTGTAGACCACATTATTTACCGAGAGACTTTTCATCTATATTTTTCCACTGTTGAGTTTGCCGACGACACAACAGTGGTAGGCCTGATCACCGACAACGATGAGACAGCCTATACGGAGGAGGTCAGAGACCTGGCCATGTGGTGCCAGGATAACAACCTCTCCCTCAACGTGATCAAGACAAAGGAGATGATTGTGGACTACAGGGAAAAAAAAGAGGACTGAGCACGCCCCCATTCTCATCGACGGGGCTGTAGTGGAACAGGTTGAGAGCTTCAAGTTCCTTGGTGTCCACATCACCAACAAACTATCATGGTCTAAACACACCAAGACAGTCGTGAAGAGGGCACGACAAAGCCTATTCCCCCTCAGGAGACTGAAAAGATTTGGCATGGGTCCTCAGATCCTCAAAAACTTCTACAGCTGCACCATCGAGAGCATCCTGACTGGTTGCATTACTGCCTGGTATGGCAACTGCTCGGCCTCCGACCGCAAGGCACTACAGAGGGTAGTGCATACGGCCCAGTACATCACTGGGGGCAAGCTTCCTGCCATCCAGGACCTCTATACCAGGCGGTGTCAGAGGAAGGCCCTCAAAATTGTCAAAGACTCCAGCCACCCTAGTCATAGACTGTTCTCTCTGCTACCGCACGGCAAGCGGTACCGGAGCGCGAAGTCTAGGTCCAAAAGGCTTCTAAACAGCTTCTACCCCCAAGCCGTAAGACTCCTGAACAGCTAATCATGGCTACCTGGACTTTTTGCACTTCCTCTCAAGCTCTGTCAGGTTGGATGGGGAGCATTGCTGCACAGTTATTTTCAGGTCTCTCCAGAGATGTTAGATCGGGTTCAAGTCCGGCCTCTGGCTGGGCCACTCAAGGACATTCAGAGACTTGTCCCAAAGCCACTCCTGCATTGTCTTGGCTGTGTGCTTAGGGTTGTTGTCCTGTTGGAAGGTGAACCTTCGCCCCAGTCTGAGGTCCTGAGCGCTCTGGAGCAGGTTTTCATGAAAGATCTCTCTGTACTTTGCTCCGTTCATCTTTCCCTCGATCCTGACTAGTCTCCCAGTCCCTGCCGCTGAAAAACATCCCCACAGCCTGATGCTGTCACCACCATGGTTCACCGTAGTGATGGTGGCAGGTTTCCTCCAGACGTGATGCTTGGCATTCAGGCCAAAGTGTTCAATCTTGGTTTCATCAGACCAGAGAATCTTATTTCTCATGGTCTGAGTCCTTTAGGTGCCTTTTGGCAAACTCCAAGCTGGCTGTCATGTGCCTTTTACTGAGGAGTGGCTTCCGCCTGGCCACTACCATAAAGGCCTGATTGGTGGAGTGCTGCAGAGATGGTTGTCCTTCTGCAATTTGTAAGTCGCACTGGATAAGAGCGTCTGCTAAATGACGTAAATGTAAATGTATATGGAAGGTTCTCCCATCTCCACAGAGGAACTCTAGAGCTCTGTCAGAGTGACCATCGGGTTTTTGGTCACCTCCCTGACCAAGGTCCTTCTCCCCCGATTGCTCAGTTTGGCTGTTAGGCCAGCTCTAGGAAGAGTCTTGGTGGTTCCAAACTTCTTCCATTTAAGAATGATGGAGGCCACTGTGTTCTTGGGGACCTTCAATGCTGCAGACATGTTTTGGTACCCTTCCCCAGATCTGTGCTTCGACACAGTCCTGTCTCGGAGCTCTACGGACAATTCCTTCGACGTCATGGCTTGGTTTTTGCTCTGACATGCACTGTCAACTGTGGGACCTTATATAGACAGGTGTGTGCTTTTCCAAATCCTGTCCAATCAATTTAATTGACCACAGGTGGACACCAATCAAGTTGTAGAAACATCTCAAGGATGATCAATGGAAACAGGATGCACCTGAGCTCAATTTCGAGTCTCATAGCAAAGGGTCTGAATACTTGTAAATAAGGTATTTTGGTTTTCTATATTTAATAAATTACCATACATTTCTAAAAACCTGTTTTCACTTTGTCAGTATGGGGTATTGTGTGTAGATTGATGAGGATTATTATTATTTTTAATCCATTTTAGAATAAGGCTGTAATGTAACAAAATGTGGAAAAAGTCAAGGCAGAGAAGAATGGGAGAAACTACCCAAATTCAAGTGTGCCAAGCTTGTAGCGTCATACCCAAGAAGACTGGAGGCTGTAATCACTGCCAAAGGTGCTTCAACAAAGTACTGAGTAAAGGGTCTGAATACTTATGGAAATGTGATATTTCCGTTTTTTATTTTTAATAATAAATGTGCACAAATTTCTAAAAACCTGTTTTTGCTTCGTCATTATGGGGTATTGTGTGTTGATTGATGAGAAAAACAACAACAATTTAATCCATTTTTAGAATAAGGCTGTAACGTAACAAAATGTGGAAAAAGTCAAGGGGTCTGAATACTTTCCGAATGCGCTGTAGGTAATCCTGTTCATAACATCTCCATTTACAGAGACCCAGGTAAAGACTATAGACACTCCTGCATCCCCAAAATACTGTTTTGCATTCAGTGCATACTCTTCTTTCCTCCTATAAAACATTTAGTTTTTTTTAAATGGTGCAAAATGGCAAAAACAAACCATTTAATTCTGAAGCAAAACCCAGAAATTACTAAGATCTATCCCAAAATCTATATATGGAACACAATCAAATATTCAACACCTTTTAAGTCATTTCAGGCAAATGTGCGGAATGCATTTTAATAACGCTTTAATAATTTAGTCAATCTTCCCTCTCCGCTCTCCATCTTTCACTCCCACTCAATTCAATTTCAATATTAACTAAGTATGTTAACTCTCTCTCTCTCTCTCTCTCTGTCTCTCTCTGTCTCTCTCTGTCTCTCTCTGTCTCTCTCGCTCTCTCTCTCCCGCTCTCTCTCCCGCTCTCTCTCACTGTGAGAGTACTTTCTTCTCCCTTCCCTCCGATGGGTGCAAGGCGAGGGCTGCTATGTTGCACGTGTAATGTCCACAAACATTTAGAACAGATGACGGCTAGTCCTGAACTAAAAAGCAAGATCAGCTGAGGATATCCCTGGGAAGTGCTATGCAGTTCAGGACTAGGCTGAATCTCTGCAAGATCAGCTGAGGATATCCCTGGGAAGTGCTATGTAGTTCAGGACTAGGCTGAATCTCTGCCTGGGAAAGATCAACTGAGGATATCCCTGGGAAGTGCTATGCAGTTCAGGACTAGGCTGAATCTCTGCCTGGGAAAGATCAGCTGAGGATATCCCTGGGAAGTGCTATGTAGTTCAGGACTAGGCTGAATCTCTGCAAGATCAGCTGAGGATATCCCTGGGAAGTGCTATGTAGTTCAGGACTAGGCTGAATCTCTGCAACATCAGCTGAGGATATCCCTGGGAAGTGCTATGCAGTTCAGGACTAGGCTGAATCTCTGCAAGATCAACTGAGGATATCCCTGGGAAGTGCTATGTAGTTCAGGACTAGGCTGAATCTCTGCAAGATCAACTGAGGATATCCCTGGGAAGTGCTATGTAGTTCAGGACTAGGCTGAATCTCTGCAAGATCAGCTGAGGATATCCCTGGGAAGTGCTATGTAGTTCAGGACTAGGCTGAATCTCTGCAAGATCAACTGAGGATATCCCTGGGAAGTGCTATGTAGTTCAGGACTAGGCTGAATCTCTGCAAGATCAACTGAGGATATCCCTGGGAAGTGCTATGTAGTTCAGGACTAGGCTGAATCTCTGCAAGATCAACTGAGGATATCCCTGGGAAGTGCTATGTAGTTCAGGACTAGGCTGAATCTCTGCCTGGGAAAGATCAGCTGAGGATATCCCTGGGAAGTGCTATGTAGTTCAGGACTAGGCTGAATCTCTGCCTGGGAAAGATCAGCTGAGGATATCCCTGGGAAGTGCTATGTAGTTCAGGACTAGGCTGAATCTCTGCAAGATCAGCTGAGGATATCCCTGGGAAGTGCTATGTAGTTCAGGACTAGGCTGAATCTCTGCAAGATCAACTGAGGATATCCCTGGGAAGTGCTATGTAGTTCAGGACTAGGCTGAATCTCTGCCTGGGAAAGATCAGCTGAGGATATCCCTGGGAAGTGCTATGCAGTTCAGGACTAGGCTGAATCTCTGCCTGGGAAACAATATTATTACATTGGGAAACCGGACCCCTTAAACGTCCACACCAGTAGAGACCCAGACGATGGCCAGAACCTACCCATCATGTTGCACAGCGATTTGTCAATAACTCATCGTTTTATTGAAAAGTATGATATATTTGGTCTTTAAGCTGCAAATCCGTGTGAATGTGGTGTCTTTTCCTATGATGAGACGTACAGTACAAATTCAACTACAGTCTGGGGTTTAGCTCCACTTTTTGTTTCTGGAAAAGTATGATCATTTTCACTTTTGAGATATATTTTGTAAATGGTATATTTGCGTGATACGATAGTATTTTGCAAATCCACTCTCCCCGTCGACCCAAGATGAATGGTTTTGACCACTAATAATAATAATAATATGCCATTTAGCAGACGCTTTTATCCAAAGCGACTTACAGTCATGCGTGCATACATTTTTACTTGTGGGTGGTCCCGGGGATCGAATCCACTACCTTGGCGTTACGAGGCGCCGTGCTCTACCAGCTGAGCTACAGAGGACCAAGCGCCGTGCTCTACCAGCTGAGCTACAGAGGACCAAGCACCGTGCTCTACCAGCTGAGCTACAGAGGACCAAGCGCCGTGCTCTACCAGCTGAGCTACAGAGGACCAAGCGCCGTGCTCTACCAATTGAGCTACAGAGGACTAATGTTTTGCTTCACTACACGCTCCACTGCTTTGATTGGTGTAACGTTAGCTAGTAACCACAGGTGTCTATCCAGACAATGAAAAGGCATCCCGCGAAATAAAATTCATGGAACTTATCATTTGCGGTGTGTGCATTGAGCAAAGTCATTGTTGCCTCTCATTTCACTTCCCCCCGTGAGAACCATGAGCTCGGGCTGACTTTGCTTTACTGCAGCCGGAGTCTGCCAGCAGCCTTCCTACCAAAGGTTTCACCGTGTCCAATACAATATAGAAAAACGCATATCAGCCATCTTTCAATAGTTATTCATATTACCAGAACTTCATCTTATTCTTTCTAACTATTTCTATGGCGGATTCGTGGCAACAATTTATGGAAGATGACAAAAACTCTGGAGATAATAGATGGTGTAGTCAAAGATAGGCCAGTGGTTTCCATCTGTGTGGAAGTCAAAGATAGGCCAGTGGTTTCCATCTGTGGTGAAGTCAAAGATAGGCCAGTGGATTCCATCTGTGTGGAAGTCAAAGATAGGCCAGTGGTTTCCATCTGTGGTGAAGTCAAAGATAGGCCAGTGGTTTCCATCTGTGGTGAAGTCAAAGATAGGCCAGTGGTTTCCATCTGTGGTGAAGTCAAAGATAGGCCAGTGGTTTCCATCTGTGGTGAAGTCAAAGATAGGCCAGTGGTTTCCATCTGTGGTGAAGTCAAAGATAGGCCAGTGGTTTCCATCTGTGGTGTAGTCAAATATAGGCCAGTGGTTTCCATCTGTGTGGAAGTCAAAGATAGGCCAGTGGTTTCCATCTGTGGTGAAGTCAAAGATAGGCCAGTGGTTTCCATCTGTGGTGTAGTCAAAGATAGGCCAGTGGTTTCCATCTGTGTGGAAGTCAAAGATAGGCCAGTGGTTTCCATCTGTGGTGAAGTCAAAGATAGGCCAGTGGTTTCCATCTGTGGTGTAGTCAAAGATAGGCCAGTGGTTTCCATCTGTGGTGAAGTCAAAGATAGGCCAGTGGTTTCCATCTGTGTGGAAGTCAAAGATAGGCCAGTGGTTTCCATCTGTGGTGAAGTCAAAGATAGGCCAGTGGTTTCCATCTGTGGTGTAGTCAAAGATAGGCCAGTGGTTTCCATCTGTGTGGAAGTCAAAGATAGGCCAGTGGTTTCCATCTGTGGTGGAAGTCAAAGATAGGCCAGTGGTTTCCATCTGTGGTGTAGTCAAAGATAGGCCAGTGGTTTCCATCTGTGGTGAAGTCAAAGATAGGCCAGTGGTTTCCATCTGTGGTGAAGTCAAAGATAGGCCAGTGGTTTCCATCTGTGGTGACGTCAAAGATAGGCCAGTGGTTTCCATCTGTGGTGAAGTCAAAGATAGGCCAGTGGTTTCCATCTGTGGTGTAGTCAAAGATAGGCCAGTGGTTTCCATCTGTGGTGACGTCAAAGATAGGCCAGTGGTTTCCAACCGGTCGATCTTCAAGGTATTCCTAGTCGAAAAGCCGACCATAAAGGCTTGAGCTCCTTTTAAAAAATTGTATTTGTGTTGCCCTGTTGGTGGTAGGTGCACTTGATTCAGAAGCCCTGTTGGTGGTAGGTGCACTTGATTCAGAAGCCCTGTTGGTGGTAGGTGCACTTGATTCAGAAGCCCTGTTGGTGGTAGGTGCACTTGATTCAGAAGCCCTGTTGGCGGTAGGTGCACTTGATTCAGAAGCCCTGTTGCGGTAGGTGCACTTGATTCAGAAGCCCTGTTGCGGTAAGTGAACTTGATTCAGAAGCCCTGTTGGCGGTAGGTGAACTTGATCCAGAAGCCCTGCGCACCGGGTAAGCAAAGTGTTCCCATTTTTAACCATTTAATTTGTCTTTAAAGACTATCTCAACCCTACCCGGCAGACCGGGAGATCTGTGGCTAAATCAAGTGAGCATACTGCGCTGGCCAATCGGTTAGCTCAAACCACTGTGCCTACAGCTTCCACGACCGCTCCCACAACAAAGTTTGATACCAGCCTACATGAGATTTCATAACTTTGAAAACCATGACCAGAGAAAGAGACTGTCAAAGAATACAGCAAAGAGCTGCTGTTTTTATGACTTCATGTCTAAGTTTTTATTCAGCACTGTCAACATGGTTTTATTCAACAATATTACAAAACATAAAATGCGCTTCTCCCTACTTCCACTCACGCAGAGTCTTTCCAGAGATGTTCGATCGGGTTCAAGTCCGGGCTCTGGCTGGTCCACTCAAGGACATTCAGAGACTTGTCCCGAAGCCACTCCTGCTTTGTCTTGGCTGTGTGCTTAGGGTCATTGTCCTGTAGGAAGGATGAATCTTCGCCCCAGTCTGAGGTCCTGAGCGCTCTGGAGCAGGTTTTCATCAAGGATCTCTCTGTACTTTGCTCCGTTCATATTTCCCTCGATCCTGACTAGTCTCCCAGTCCCTGCCGCTGAAAAACATCCCCACAGCATGATGCTGTCACCACCATGATTAACCGTAGGGATGGTGCCAGGTTTTCTCCAGATGTGACGCTTGGCATTAAGGCCAAAGAGTTCAATCTTTGTTTAATCAGACCAGAGAATCTTGTTTCTCATGGTCTGAGAGTCTTTAGGTGACTTTTGGCAAACTCCAAGCGGGCTGTCATGTGCCGTTTACTGAGGAGTGGCTTCCGTCTGGCCACTCTACCATAAAGGCCTGATTGGTGGAGTGCTGCAGAGATGGTTGTCCTTCTGGAAGGTTCTCCCATCTCCACAGAGGAACTCTGGAGCTCTGTCAGAGTGACCATCGGGTTCTGGGTCACCTCCCTGACCAAGGCCCTTCTCCCCCGATTGCTCACTTTGGCTGGGCGGACAGCTCTAGGAAGAGTCTTGGTGGTTCCAAACGTCTTCCATTTAAGAATGATGGAGGCCACTGTGTTCTTAGGAACCTTCAATGCTGCAGACATTTTTTGGTACCCTTCCCCAGATCTGTGCCTCGACACAATCCTGTCTCGGAGCTCTACGGACAATTCCTTCGACCTCATGACTTGGTTTTTGCTCTGACATGCACTGTCAACTGTGGGACCTTATATAGACAGGTGTGTGCCTTTCCAAATCATGTCCAATCAATTGGAAAAACATCTCAAGGATGATCAATAGAAACAGGATGCACCCGAGTCTTATAGCAAAGGGTCTGAATATTTCAGGGTTGTATTTTTATACATTTGCAAACATTTCTAAAAACCAGTTTTCACTTTGTCATTATGGGGTATTGTGTGTAGATTGATGAGGAAATTGTTTTATTTAATTAATTTTATAATAAGGCTGTAATGTAACAACATTTTGAAAAAGTCAAGTGTCTGAATACTTTTCCGAATGCAATGTATTAGCAACTCTGTCGTGTCTATTTTAATATTGAGGAATATTTCACTTTCTCTTTTCATAGGAACAACAATTTTTCCATGAGGCAGATGCGATGCGACACGAGTTTAGCCATCATGTGGAAGCCTGTGACTCCTCTCTCTGGTCAGTCTCACCAGAGGAAAGGGAGGAGAGAGCAGGGACCGTGAGAGGCGGAACCTCTGCTACTCCCTCCACTGGTACTAATGATGCTGTCAAATCAACTGGGAACTCAGAAAGCTCCGACTTCCGACTTCAGTGCGTTCAAGACTCGGAACTCGGGGAAAAAAATAGATTCAAAATTGTTTTGAAAAGTCATTCTACTCGGAATTCCAAGTCGGAAACTCTGGCAACTTTCTAGAGCTCCGACTTTCCGACCTGAAGATCACTGACGTCATGATTTGACCTTGTTTTTTTTCTCCAGAGTTCCAAGTTGTTTTGAAAGCACCATGACCATCAGATGCAGGTACCATCAGTCCAGTCAAATAAAAAAGCTCATTATTTCAATTTATGCTCAGCTGTGCCTCGCAAGTGCTACACCAACTGATTTATTTTGTTGTCAAATCTTGAGTTCTGAAATATAATCTATAAATAATATGGTCTGAGAAGATCAATATTGCAGCGCTGCCTACTTTGAAGAAAGCTTGGAGTGAGATTTGCTATGTGAATTTAAATTTCCCCCTGGCACAATCCCTAGACTGTGTTTTAAAGTGAATTTCCTGCAATTCTACATATTTTGACATGGCTTAGGCCTATGACCAGGGTGGAACATTTAAAAAATAAAAACCACAGGTCAGGGCCCGGTTTCCCAAAAGCATCTTAAGGCTACGTTTATCATTAGAACCAGTGATTCAGTTATTCCGGCCGAAAATCCGATGTTCTGGGTGAAAACCGCTAACGGTGGCTAATAGCAAGTAGCTTGTTAGCTAGTTAGCTGGCTAGCTAGTTTCAACTGGAGATTCTAGATAAAGGTGAGTAAATAATATAATCCGTTCCACATTGAGTGAGGCGGGTTGCAGGAAAGTATATTTAGTAGAAGGATGAAAAGTGTGATAGGGAAATATGTACGAAAAATACAAAAAAACAGGCTATTTACATGGACACACAAGAGAACACGACCGCTCTGCTACGCCATCTTGGACATGATTCTACAGTTTATCATAAGAACCCTCGTAGGAGCATCGTTAAATCTCCGAGCTGTTTCTCAAAACCATCATTATAACTTTGCTATTGAAAACGCTCGTTATTTAACAACTGCCTCAGACCACTCGCAGAACAGCTAAGTACGTTTTTTAGATGCTTTTTTTTGCCCTTCCGCATCACTTTATACACACTTTATACTCCGCTAAACACAAAATCAAGACGTTTATCTGTCTTTCTTCAAAAAACACGAATACAATTTGTTTAAAGGAGCCCAAGCCTTTATCGTTGGCTTTTCTACAGACACGTTTGGTGATTGACTAGGACTTCAAATAGTTTCCCATTTCTTGGCATAACAAGTGAAGGAAACCCAGATGACTGTATTAAAGATGCATACAGGACAGGCTACATAGACCTATATACTGGAATGATATTGAAATACATTTCATGTTAATTAAAATTGAGTTTTATGTATCTATTTGTACCCTACTTTCAAAAAAAATTCCTCAATATATTTCAGGATGTTAAACGTGCGCAATGATGTGCCAAATCTTGATTTAGTGCATTATTGTAACGTTAAGGTAAGAGAGAAAGCTGATCTGAGAGCAGAGCTCCCATTATTGTGATGTTAAGGTAAGAGAGAAAGCTGATCTGAGAGCAGAGCTCCCATTGTTGTGATGTTAAGGTAAGAGAGAAAGCTGATCTGAGAGCAGAGCTCCCATTGTTGTGATGTTAAGGTAAGAGAGAAAGCTGATCTGAGAGCAGAGCTCCCATTGTTGTGATGTTAAGGTAAGAGAGAAAGCTGATCTGAGAGCAGAGCTCCCATTATTGTAACGTTAAGGTAAGAGAGAAAGCTGATCTGAGAGCTTTGCTCCCATTGTTGTGATGTTAAGTTAAGAGAGAAAGCTGATCTGAGAGCAGAGCTCCCATTATTGTGATGTCAAGGTAGGAGAGAAAGCTGATCTGAGAGCAGAGCTCCCATTGTTGTGATGTCAAGGTAGGAGAGAAAGCTGATCTGAGAGCAGAGCTCCCATTGTTGTGATGTTAAGGTAAGAGAGAAAGCTGATCTGAGAGCAGAGCTCCCATTGTTGTGATGTTAAGGTAAGAGAGAAAGCTGATCTGAGAGCAGAGCTCCCATTATTGTGTGATGTCAAGGGAAGAGAGAAAGCTGATCTGAGAGCAGAGCTCCCATTATTGTGATGTCAAGGTAGGAGAGAAAGCTGATCTGAGAGCAGAGCTCCCATTGCTGTGATGTTAAGGTAAGAGAGAAAGCTGATCTGAGAGCAGAGCTCCCATTGTTGTGATGTCAAGGTAGGAGAGAAAGCTGATCTGAGAGCAGAGCTCCCATTATTGTGATGTCAAGGGAAGAGAGAAAGCTGATCTGAGAGCAGAGCTCCCTTTCTTTCCATCCCATCAGTATGACACATGCCTGAACGACGCACTTAACCAACGTTCTCTCTGCATGGTGTTCTGGGAAACCTTTGTAGGAAAGATGCATCGTTAATACACTCTAAGTTCCATCGCTATCTGGAAACCGGGCCCAAGTATCAGAAATGGACGCAGATCCGGGTGCCTTGTAAGGATCCGACGGCGAACGAGTAAACTGCCTCTCCCATCAATCCTATTAGCCAACGTTCAATCTTTTGAGAATAAAATTGACGATTTAAGATTACGGTTATCCTACCAACGGGACATTAAAAACTGTAATATCTTATGTTTCACGGAGTCGTGGCTGAACGACAACAATGACAACATTCAGCTAGCAGGCTATACGCTACATCGGCAGGACAGAACGTCTGACTCTGGTAAGACAAGGGGCGGCGGTCTGTGTATATTTGTAAACAACAGCTGGTGCACAAAATCAAATACTAAGGAAGTCTCGAGGTTTTGCTCGCCTGAGGTAGAGTATCTTATGATAAGCTGTAGACCACACTATTTACCAAGAGAGTTTTCATTTATATTTTTCATAGCTGTCTATTTACCACCACAAACCAATGCTGGCATTAAGATTGCACTGAATGAGTTGTACAAGGCCATTAATCAACAGGAAAACGCTCATCCAGATGCAGCGCTCCTAGTAGCCGGGGACTTTAATGCAGGGAAACTTAAATCCGTTCTACCTCATTTCTACCAGCATGTTAAATGTGCAACCAGAGGGGAAAAAACTCTAGACCACCTTTACTCCACACACAGAGACGCATACAAAGCTCTCCCTCGCCCTCCATTTGGCAAATCTGACCATAACTCTATCCTCCTGATTCCTGCTTATAAGCAAAAACTGAAGCAGGAAGCACCAGTGATTCGGCTAATAAAAAAGTGGTCAGATGACGCAGATGCTAAGCTACAGGACTGTTTTGCTAGCACAGACTGGAACATGTTCCGGGATTCTTCAGACAGCATTGAGGAGTACACCACATCAGTCACTGGCTTCATCAATAAGTGCATCGATGATGTCGTCCCCACAGTGACCGTGACGTACATACCCCAACCAGAAGCCATGGATTACAGGAAACATCCGCACTGAGCTAAAGGGTAGAGCTGCCGCTTTCAAGGAACGGGACTCTAACCCGGACGCTTATAAGAAATCCCGCTATGACCTCCGACGAACCATCAAACAGGCAAAGAGTCAATACAGGTCTAAGATTGAATCATACTACACTGGCTCTGACGCTCGTCGGATGTGGCAGGGCTTGAAAACTATTACAGACTACAAAGGGAAGCACAGCCGCGAGCTGCCCAGTGACACAAGCCTACCAGACGAGCTAAACCACTTCTATGCTCGCTTCGAGGCAAGCAACACTGAAGCATGCATGAGAGCACCAGCTGTTCCGGACGACTATGTGATCACGCTCTCCGTAGCCGATGTGAGTAAGACTTTTAAGCAGGTCAACATTCACAAGGCCGCAGGGCCAGACGGATTACCAGGACGTGTACTCCGAGCATGTGCTGACCAACTGGCAAGTGTCTTCACTGACATTTTCAACATGTCCCTGACTGAGTCTGTAATACCAACATGTTTCAAGCAGACCACCATAGTCCCCGTGCCCAAGAACTCTAAGATAACCTGCCTAAATGACTACCGACCCGTAGCACTGACGTCTGTAGCCATGAAGTGCTTTGAAAGACTGGTTATGGCTCACATCAACAGCATAATCCCAGAAACCCTAGACCCACTCCAATTTGCATACTGCCCCAACAGATCCACAGATGATGCAATCTCTATCGCACTCCACACTGCCCTTTCCCACCTGGACAAGAGGAACACCTACGTGAGAATGCTATTCATTGACTACAGCTCAGCATTCAACACCATAGTGCCCTCTAAGCTCATCACTAAGCTAAGGATCCTGGGACTAAACACCTCCCTCTGCAACTGGATCCTGGACTTCCTGACGGGCCGCCCCCAGGTGGTAAGGGTAGGTAACAACACATCTGCCACACTGATCCTCAACACGGGGGCCCCTCAGGGGTGCGTGCTCAGTCCCCTCCTGTACTCTCTGTTCACCCATGACTGCATGGCCAGGCACGACTCCAACACCATCATTAAGTTTGCCGACGACACAACAGTGGTAGGCCTGATCACCGACAACGATGAGACAGCCTATAGGGAGGAGGTCAGAGATCTGGCCGTGTGGTGCCAGGACAACAACCTCTCCCTCAACGTGACCAAGACAAAGGAGATGATTGTGGACTACAGGAAAAAAAAAGAGGACTGAGCACGCCCCCATTCTCATCGACGGGGCTGTAGTGGAACAGGTTGAGAGCTTCAAGTTCCTTGGTGTCCACATCACCAACGAACTATCATGGTCCAAACACACCAAGACAGTCGTGAAGAGGGCACGACAAAGCCTATTCCCCCTCAGGAGACTAAAAAGATTTGGCATGGGTCCTCAGATCCTCAAAAAATTCTACAGCTGCACCATCGAGAGCATCCTGACTGGTTGCATCACCGCCTGGTATGGCAACTGCTTGGCCTCTGACCGCAAGGCACTACAGAGGGTAGTGCGTACGGCCCAGTACATCACTGGGGCAAAGCTCCCTGCCATCCAAGACCTCTATACCAGGCGGTGTCAGAGGAAGGCCCTCAAAATTGTCAAAGACTCCAGCCACCCTAGTCATAGACTGTTCTCTCTGCTACCGCACGGCAAGCGGTACCGGAGTGCCAAGTCTAGGTCCAAAAGACTTCTCAACAGCTTCTACCCCCAAGCCATAAGACTCCTGAACAGCTAATCATGGCTACCCGGACTATTTGCACTGCCCCCCACCCCATCCTTTTACGCTGCTGCTACTCTGTTAAGTATTTATGCATAGTCACTTTAACTCTACCCACATGTACATATTACCTCAACTACCTCAACTAGCCGGTGCCCCCGCACATTGACTATGCAACGGTACCCCCCTGTATATATAGCCTCCCTACTGTCACTTTATTTCACTTCTGCTCTTTTTTTCTCAACACTTTTTTGTTGTTGTTTTATTCTTACTTTTTTGTTTAAAATAAATGCACTGTTGGTTAAGGGCTGTAAGTAAGCATTTCACTGTAATGTCTGCACCTGTTGTATTCGGCGCATGTGACCAATAAAATTTGATTTGATTTGATTTGATTTGAGAAACAAGTATTCAACCATGGTATACGCTGTGATAATGTATTCGGCCTACTGCACAAACCTCATTCCTACAGAACTGGTTTTATTAGGTTCATGTTACATTTTAAGTCTAGTAAAAAATTAATATCTGAGTGGTAGATCTTGGCTTTTTGACAGCGAAAGTGATCTCGCCTCAGAAAAGATTGGTGACAATTGCACAATTGAGAGCATCCTGTCGGGCTGTATCACACCTGGTACGACAACTGCACCGCCCGCAACCGCAGGGCTCTCCAGAGGGTGGTGCGGTCTGCCCAACGCATCACCGGGGCCAAACTACCCGCCCTCCAGGACACCTACAGCACCCGATGTCACAGGAAGGCCAAAAAGATCAAGGACATCAACCACCCGAGCCACGGCCTGTTCACCCCGCTATCATCCAGAAGGCGAGGTCAGTACAGGTGCATCAAAGCTGGGACAGAGAGAATGAAAAACAGCTTCTATCTCAACGCCATCAGACTGTTAAATAGCCATCACTAGCCGGCCTCCACCCAGTACCCTGCCCTGAACTTAGTCACTGTCACTAGCCGGATACCACCCGGTTACTCAACCCTGCACCTTAGAGTCTGCTGCCCTATGTACATAGACAAGGAATCACTGGTCACTTTAATAATGTTTACATACTGCTTTACTCATCTCATATGTATATACTGTATTCTATTCTACTGTATTCTAGTCAATGCCACTCCAACATTGCTCGTCCTAATATTTATATATTCCTTAATTTCATTATTTTACTTTTAGATTTGTGTGTATTGTCGTGTATTGTTAGATACTACTGTTGGAGCAGGAAAACAAGCATTTCGCTACACTGCAATACCATCTGCTAAATATGTGTACGTGACCAATACAATTTGATTTGATTTGACCACTGCCCTAAATCAAATCCAGCTCCAGAACAAACCATAGAGCCAACTGGCTAATCTGTTGAATATGGTGTAGTTAAAAAAACAACAGCAACTACAGATAACATTAGCTAGTTAGATAAGGTTAGCACGCTAGCTACACTGACAGCTGTCAGTGCCCTATTGGTTGATGTTTATCAACGCCACGTGGGAAATCCCACACCCAGTTCGTGAAGTAGCCTTCGTCATTCTTCGCAGGTGGAATCTAAACGTGCGTTTCCTCTCTAGGACAGGAAATTAAGTCTAAATAGTGGCGTCAACTTCCTCTGGGGGGGGGTCCTTAAATTTTAAGTCTAAAATAAGTCTTAAAAATAAGGATAAAATACATTTCCAAAAAAGTGTAGGTTAAATACCCTTAACAGTCCTGTGAACTAAAACTGCAGTAGTTGATGACTACTACATTCCAACATCCCAAAACCCCCTTGCTGCATTACTTCTGTCAAATGCACTCTTTCCAAAATACATTTCTCATTTGTAACCCATGCATGAACTACTTTGCTTTCTTTGAAAGGTCACGCAATCCATCTTACGCAATCCTGTCGCATCTCCTCACCGCTCCACAGCACACAGTCTGTGTCCCAAATGGCACCCTATTCCCTATATAGTGCACTACTTTAGACCAGAGAATGGCACCCTATTCCCTATATAGTGCACTACTTTAGACCAGAGAATGGCACCCTATTCCCTATATAGTGCACTACTTTAGACCAGAGAATGGCACCCTATCCCCTATATAGTGCACTACTTTAGACCAGAGAATGACACCCTATTCCCTATATAGTGCACTACTTTAGACCAGAGAATGGCACCCTATTCCCTATATAGTGCACTACTTTAGACCAGAGAATGGCACCCTATTCCCTATATAGAGCACTACTTTAGACCAGAGAATGGCACCCTATTCCCTATATAGTGCACTACTTTAGACCAGAGAATGGCACCCTATTCCCTATATAGTGCACTACTTTAGACCAGAGAATGCCACCCTATTCCCTATATAGAGCACTACTTTAGACCAGAGAATGGTACCCTATTCCCTATCTAGTGCACTACTTTAGACCAGAGAATGGTACCCTATTCCCTATATAGTGCACTACTTTAGACCAGAGAATGGCACCCTATTCCCTATATAGTGCACTACTTTAGACCAGAGAATGGCACCCTATTCCCTATATAGTGCACTACTTTAGACCAGAGAATGGTACCCTATTCCCTATATAGAGCACTACTTTAGACCAGAGAATGGCACCCTATTCCCTATATAGTGCACTACTTTAGACCAGAGAATGGCACCCTATTCCCTATATAGTGCACTACTTTAGACCAGAGAATGGTACCCTATTCCCTATATAGTGCACTACTTTAGACCAGAGAATGCCACCCTATTCCCTATATAGTGCACTACTTTAGACCAGAGAATGGCACCCTATTCCCTATATAGTGCACTACTTTAGACCAGAGAATGGCACCCTATTCCCTATATAGTGC
Source organism: Coregonus clupeaformis (assembly GCF_020615455.1). NCBI lineage: Eukaryota > Metazoa > Chordata > Actinopteri > Salmoniformes > Salmonidae > Coregonus > Coregonus clupeaformis. Next base: position 111,806 of record NW_025534054.1, read on the forward strand.
ACTACTTTAGACCAGAGAATGGTACCCTATTCCCTATATAGTGCACTACTTTAGACCAGAGAATGCCACCCTATTCCCTATATAGTGCACTACTTTAGACCAGAGAATGGCACCCTATTCCCTATATAGTGCACTACTTTAGACCAGAGAATGGCACCCTATTCCCTATATAGTGCACTACTTTAGACCAGAGAATGGCACCCTATCCCCTATATAGTGCACTACTTTAGACCAGAGAATGACACCCTATTCCCTATATAGTGCACTACTTTAGACCAGAGAATGGCACCCTATTCCCTATATAGTGCACTACTTTAGACCAGAGAATGGCACCCTATTCCCTATATAGAGCACTACTTTAGACCAGAGAATGGCACCCTATTCCCTATATAGTGCACTACTTTAGACCAGAGAATGGCACCCTATTCCCTATATAGTGCACTACTTTAGACCAGAGAATGCCACCCTATTCCCTATATAGAGCACTACTTTAGACCAGAGAATGGTACCCTATTCCCTATCTAGTGCACTACTTTAGACCAGAGAATGGTACCCTATTCCCTATATAGTGCACTACTTTAGACCAGAGAATGGCACCCTATTCCCTATATAGTGCACTACTTTAGACCAGAGAATGGCACCCTATTCCCTATATAGTGCACTACTTTAGACCAGAGAATGGTACCCTATTCCCTATATAGAGCACTACTTTAGACCAGAGAATGGCACCCTATTCCCTATATAGTGCACTACTTTAGACCAGAGAATGGCACCCTATTCCCTATATAGTGCACTACTTTAGACCAGAGAATGGTACCCTATTCCCTATATAGTGCACTACTTTAGACCAGAGAATGCCACCCTATTCCCTATATAGTGCACTACTTTAGACCAGAGAATGGCACCCTATTCCCTATATAGTGCACTACTTTAGACCAGAGAATGGCACCCTATTCCCTATATAGTGCACTACTTTAGACCAGAGAATGGTACCCTATTCCCTATATAGTGCACTACTTTAGACCAGAGAATGCCACCCTATTCCCTATATAGTGCACTACTTTAGACCAGAGAATGGCACCCTATTCCCATATAGTGCACTACTTTAGACCAGAGAATGGCACCCTATTCCCTATATAGTGCACTACTTTAGACCAGAGAATGGCACCCTATTCTCTATATAGTGCACTACTTTAGACCAGAGAATGGCACCCTATTCCCTATATAGTGCACTACTTTAGACCAGAGAATGGCACCCTATTCCCTATATAGTGCACTACTTTAGACCAGAGAATGACACCCTATTCCCTATATAGAGCACTACTTTAGACCAGAGAATGGCACCCTATTCCCTATATAGTGCACTACTTTAGACCAGAGAATGGCACCCTATTCCCTATATAGTGCACTACTTTAGACCAGAGAATGGCACCCTATTCCCTATATAGTGCACTACTTTAGACCAGAGAATGGCACCCTATTCCCTATATAGTGCACTACTTTAGACCAGGGCCCTATGGGGTAGTAGCGTACTAAAGGGAACGAGGTGCCATTTTGAGAGACAACCCCAGACGCATTCTGCTCGATGTTCAATCTGGAACAAAAATAAAATAAAATTCTAAAAAATAACAGTGTAGGAAATCACCATAGCAACTACCCTTCCTGATTGGTTCTCAGTGAGGAAGACATTCTAGCTCTGTCTCTCTCAGACACCAGTGAACCTGATTGGTTCTCAGTGAGGAAGACATTCTAGCTCTGTCTCTCTCAGATACCAGTACATGGAAACAACGTTTCCTTTCCAAACTCCTCAGGGAAGCAAAGCGAAGAGACAAAATGTATGTAAAAAAACTATTTAATTTTTTTTTGGGGGACACTTCCAAAATGTATATAGAGCATTGAATCAGAATGACTTTAGTCAACGAATCTCCCTATTATACTGCATCTCTCCTGCTGTATGTTAATGAGGTTAAAAAACCCAGTGGGATTTGGAGGGTAGGATATGTTTTTCTCTGAGGTCTGTAAGGGATATTGTGTGGATATGTTTTACTCTGTGAGGTTTGTAAGGGATATTGTGTGGATATGTTTTACTCTGAGGTCTGTAAGGGATATTGTGTGGATATGTTTTACTCTGAGGTCTGTAAGGGATATTGTGTGGATATGTTTTACTCTGAGGTCTGTAAGGGATATTGTGTGGATATGTTTTACTCTGAGGTCTGTAAGGGATATTGTGTGGATATGTTTTACTCTGTGAGGTTTGTAAGGGATATTGTGTGGATATGTTTTACTCTGAGGTCTGTAAGGGATATTGTGTGGATATGTTTTACTATGTGAGATTTGTAAGGGATATTGTGTGGATATGTTTTACTCTGTGAGGTCTGTAAGGGATATTGTGTGGATATGTTTTACTCTGAGGTCTGTAAGGGATATTGTGTGGATATGTTTTACTCTGAGGTCTGTAAGGGATATTGTGTGGATATGTTTTACTCTGAGGTCTGTAAGGGATATTGTGTGGATATGTTTTACTCTGAGGTCTGTAAGGGATATTGTGTGGATATGTTTTACTCTGAGGTCTGTAAGGGATATTGTGTGGATATGTTTTACTCTGAGGTCTGTAAGGGATATTGTGTGGATATGTTTTTCTCTGAGGTTTGTAAGGGATATTGTGTGGATATGTTTTACTCTGAGGTCTGTAAGGGATATTGTGTGGATATGTTTTACTCTGAGGTCTGTAAGGGATATTGTGTGGATAGTGTTTTACTCTGAGGTCTGTAAGGGATATTGTGTGGATATGTTTTACTCTGAGGTCTGTAAGGGATATTGTGTGGATATGTTTTACTCTGAGGTTTGTAAGGGATATTGTGTGGATATGTTTTACTCTGAGGTCTGTAAGGGATATTGTGTGGATATGTTTTACTCTGAGGTCTGTAAGGGATATTGTGTGGATATGTTTTACTCTGTGAGGTTTGTAAGGGATATTGTGTGGATATGTTTTACTCTGAGGTCTGTACGGGATATTGTGTGGATATGTTTTACTCTGAGGTCTGTAAGGGATATTGTGTGGATATGTTTTACTCTGAGGTCTATAAGGGATATTGTGTGGATAGTGTTTTACTCTGAGGTCTGTAAGGGATATTGTGTGGATATGTTTTACTCTGAGGTCTGTAAGGGATATTGTGTGGATATGTTTTACTCTGTGAGGTTTGTAAGGGATATTGTGTGGATATGTTTTACTCTGAGGTCTGTAAGGGATATTGTGTGGATATGTTTTACTCTGAGGTCTGTAAGGGATATTGTGTGGATATGTTTTACTCTGAGGTCTGTAAGGGATATTGTGTGGATATGTTTTACTCTGAGGTCTGTAAGGGATATTGTGTGGATATGTTTTACTCTGAGAGGTTTGTAAGGGATATTGTGTGGATATGTTTTACTCTGAGGTCTGTAAGGGATATTGTGTGGATATGTTTTACTCTGAGGTCTGTAAGGGATATTGTGTGGATATGTTTTACTCTGTGAGGTTTGTAAGGGATATTGTGTGGATATGTTTTACTCTGAGGTCTGTAAGGGATATTGTGTGGATATGTTTTACTCTGAGGTCTGTAAGGGATATGTTTTACTCTGTGAGGTTTGTAAGGGATATTGTGTGGATATGTTTTACTCTGAGGTCTGTAAGGGATATTGTGTGGATATGTTTTACTCTGTGAGGTCTGTAAGGGATATTGTGTGGATATGTTTTACTCTGAGGTCTGTAAGGGATATTGTGTGGATATGTTTTTCTCTGAGGTCTGTAAGGGATATTGTGTGGATATGTTTTACTCTGAGGTCTGTAAGGGATATTGTGTGGATATGTTTTACTCTGAGGTCTGTAAGGGATATTGTGTGGATATGTTTTACTCTGTGAGGTTTGTAAGGGATATTGTGTGGATATGTTTTACTCTGAGGTCTGTAAGGGATATTGTGTGGATATGTTTTACTCTGTGAGGTCTGTAAGGGATATTGTGTGGATATGTTTTACTCTGAGGTCTGTAAGGGATATTGTGTGGATATGTTTTTCTCTGAGGTCTGTAAGGGATATTGTGTGGATATGTTTTACTCTGAGGTCTGTAAGGGATATTGTGTGGATATGTTTTACTCTGAGGTCTGTAAGGGATATTGTGTGGATATGTTTTACTCTGTGAGGTTTGTAAGGGATATTGTGTGGATATGTTTTACTCTGAGGTCTGTAAGGGATATTGTGTGGATATGTTTTACTCTGAGGTCTGTAAGGGATATTGTGTGGATATGTTTTACTCTGAGGTCTGTAAGGGATATTGTGTGGATATGTTTTACTCTGAGGTCTGTAAGGGATATTGTGTGGATATGTTTTACTCTGTGAGGTTTGTAAGGGATATTGTGTGGATATGTTTTACTCTGAGGTCTGTAAGGGATATTGTGTGGATATGTTTTACTCTGAGGTCTGTAAGGGATATGTTTTACTCTGTGAGGTTTGTAAGGGATATTGTGTGGATATGTTTTACTCTGAGGTCTGTAAGGGATATTGTGTGGATATGTTTTACTCTGTGAGATTTGTAAGGGATATGGTGTGGATATGTTTTACTCTGAGGTCTGTAAGGGATATTGTGTGGATATGTTTTACTCTGTGAGGTTTGTAAGGGATATTGTGTGGATATGTTTTACTCTGAGGTCTGTAAGGGATATTGTGTGGATATGTTTTACTCTGTGAGGTCTGTAAGGGATATTGTGTGGATATGTTTTACTCTGAGGTCTGTAAGGGATATTGTGTGGATATGTTTTTCTCTGAGGTCTGTAAGGGATATTGTGTGGATATGTTTTACTCTGAGGTCTGTAAGGGATATTGTGTGGATATGTTTTACTCTGAGGTCTGTAAGGGATATTGTGTGGATATGTTTTACTCTGTGAGGTTTGTAAGGGATATTGTGTGGATATGTTTTACTCTGAGGTCTGTAAGGGATATTGTGTGGATATGTTTTACTCTGTGAGGTCTGTAAGGGATATTGTGTGGATATGTTTTACTCTGAGGTCTGTAAGGGATATTGTGTGGATATGTTTTTCTCTGAGGTCTGTAAGGGATATTGTGTGGATATGTTTTACTCTGAGGTCTGTAAGGGATATTGTGTGGATATGTTTTACTCTGAGGTCTGTAAGGGATATTGTGTGGATATGTTTTACTCTGTGAGGTTTGTAAGGGATATTGTGTGGATATGTTTTACTCTGAGGTCTGTAAGGGATATTGTGTGGATATGTTTTACTCTGTGAGGTCTGTAAGGGATATTGTGTGGATATGTTTTACTCTGAGGTCTGTAAGGGATATTGTGTGGATATGTTTTTCTCTGAGGTCTGTAAGGGATATTGTGTGGATATGTTTTACTCTGAGGTCTGTAAGGGATATTGTGTGGATATGTTTTACTCTGAGGTCTGTAAGGGATATTGTGTGGATATGTTTTACTCTGAGGTCTGTAAGGGATATTGTGTGGATATGTTTTACTCTGAGGTCTGTAAGGGATATTGTGTGGATATGTTTTACTCTGAGGTCTGTAAGGGATATTGTGTGGATATGTTTTACTCTGAGGTCTGTAAGGGATATTGTGTGGATATGTTTTACTCTGTGAGGTCTGTAAGGGATATTGTGTGGATATGTTTTACTCTGAGGTCTGTAAGGGATATTGTGTGGATATGTTTTACTCTGAGGTCTGTAAGGGATATTGTGTGGATATGTTTTACTCTGTGAGGTCTGTAAGGGATATTGTGTGGATATGTTTTACTCTGTGAGGTCTGTAAGGGATATTGTGTGGATATGTTTTACTCTGAGGTCTTTAAGGGATATTGTGTGGATATGTTTTACTCTGAGGTCTGTAAGGGATATTGTGTGGATATGTTTTACTCTGAGGTCTGTAAGGGATATTGTGTGGATATGTTTTACTCTGAGGTCTGTAAGGGATATTGTGTGGATATGTTTTACTCTGAGGTCTGTAAGGGATATTGTGTGGATATGTTTTACTCTGAGGTCTGTAAGGGATATTGTGTGGATATGTTTTACTCTGAGGTCTGTAAGGGATATTGTGTGGATATGTTTTACTCTGAGGTCTGTAAGGGATATTGTGTGGATATGTTTTACTCTGAGGTCTGTAAGGGATATTGTGTGGATATGTTTTACTCTGAGGTCTGTAAGGGATATTGTGTGGATATGTTTTACTCTGAGGTCTGTAAGGGATATTGTGTGGATATGTTTTACTCTGAGGTCTGTAAGGGATATTGTGTGGATATGTTTTACTCTGAGGTCTGTAAGGGATATTGTGTGGATATGTTTTACTCTGAGGTCTGTAAGGGATATTGTGTGTATATGTTTTACTCTGAGGTCTGTAAGGGATATTGTGTGGATATGTTTTACTCTGTGAGGTTTGTAAGGGATATTGTGTGGATATGTTTTACTCTGTGAGGTTTGTAAGGGATATTGTGTGGATATGTTTTACTCTGTGAGGTTTGTAAGGGATATTGTGTGGATATGTTTTACTCTGAGGTCTGTAAGGGATATTGTGTGGATATGTTTTACTATGTGAGATTTGTAAGGGATATTGTGTGGATATGTTTTACTCTGTGAGGTCTGTAAGGGATATTGTGTGGATATGTTTTACTCTGTGAGGTCTGTAAGGGATATTGTGTGGATATGTTTTACTCTGTGAGGTTTGTAAGGGATATTGTGTGGATATGTTTTACTCTGTGAGGTCTGTAAGGGATATTGTGTGGATATGTTTTACTCTGAGGTCTGTAAGGGATATTGTGTGGATATGTTTTACTATGTGAGATTTGTAAGGGATATTGTGTGGATATGTTTTACTCTGTGAGGTCTGTAAGGGATATTGTGTGGATATGTTTTACTCTGAGGTCTGTAAGGGATATTGTGTGGATATGTTTTACTCTGAGGTCTGTAAGGGATATTGTGTGGATATGTTTTACTCTGAGGTCTGTAAGGGATATTGTGTGGATAGTGTTTTACTCTGAGGTCTGTAAGGGATATTGTGTGGATATGTTTTACTCTGAGGTCTGTAAGGGATATTGTGTGGATATGTTTTACTCTGAGGTTTGTAAGGGATATTGTGTGGATATGTTTTACTCTGAGGTCTGTAAGGGATATTGTGTGGATATGTTTTACTCTGAGGTCTGTAAGGGATATTGTGTGGATATGTTTTACTCTGTGAGGTTTGTAAGGGATATTGTGTGGATATGTTTTACTCTGAGGTCTGTACGGGATATTGTGTGGATATGTTTTACTCTGAGGTCTGTAAGGGATATTGTGTGGATATGTTTTACTCTGAGGTCTATAAGGGATATTGTGTGGATAGTGTTTTACTCTGAGGTCTGTAAGGGATATTGTGTGGATATGTTTTACTCTGAGGTCTGTAAGGGATATTGTGTGGATATGTTTTACTCTGTGAGGTTTGTAAGGGATATTGTGTGGATATGTTTTACTCTGAGGTCTGTAAGGGATATTGTGTGGATATGTTTTACTCTGAGGTCTGTAAGGGATATTGTGTGGATATGTTTTACTCTGAGGTCTGTAAGGGATATTGTGTGGATATGTTTTACTCTGAGGTCTGTAAGGGATATTGTGTGGATATGTTTTACTCTGAGAGGTTTGTAAGGGATATTGTGTGGATATGTTTTACTCTGAGGTCTGTAAGGGATATTGTGTGGATATGTTTTACTCTGAGGTCTGTAAGGGATATTGTGTGGATATGTTTTACTCTGTGAGGTTTGTAAGGGATATTGTGTGGATATGTTTTACTCTGAGGTCTGTAAGGGATATTGTGTGGATATGTTTTACTCTGAGGTCTGTAAGGTGTGGATATGTTTTACTCTGTGAGGTTTGTAAGGGATATTGTGTGGATATGTTTTACTCTGAGGTCTGTAAGGGATATTGTGTGGATATGTTTTACTCTGTGAGGTCTGTAAGGGATATTGTGTGGATATGTTTTACTCTGAGGTCTGTAAGGGATATTGTGTGGATATGTTTTTCTCTGAGGTCTGTAAGGGATATTGTGTGGATATGTTTTACTCTGAGGTCTGTAAGGGATATTGTGTGGATATGTTTTACTCTGAGGTCTGTAAGGGATATTGTGTGGATATGTTTTACTCTGTGAGGTTTGTAAGGGATATTGTGTGGATATGTTTTACTCTGAGGTCTGTAAGGGATATTGTGTGGATATGTTTTACTCTGTGAGGTCTGTAAGGGATATTGTGTGGATATGTTTTACTCTGAGGTCTGTAAGGGATATTGTGTGGATATGTTTTTCTCTGAGGTCTGTAAGGGATATTGTGTGGATATGTTTTACTCTGAGGTCTGTAAGGGATATTGTGTGGATATGTTTTACTCTGAGGTCTGTAAGGGATATTGTGTGGATATGTTTTACTCTGTGAGGTTTGTAAGGGATATTGTGTGGATATGTTTTACTCTGAGGTCTGTAAGGGATATTGTGTGGATATGTTTTACTCTGAGGTCTGTAAGGGATATTGTGTGGATATGTTTTACTCTGAGGTCTGTAAGGGATATTGTGTGGATATGTTTTACTCTGAGGTCTGTAAGGGATATTGTGTGGATATGTTTTACTCTGTGAGGTCTGTAAGGGATATTGTGTGGATATGTTTTACTCTGAGGTCTGTAAGGGATATTGTGTGGATATGTTTTACTCTGAGGTCTGTAAGGGATATGTTTTACTCTGTGAGGTTTGTAAGGGATATTGTGTGGATATGTTTTACTCTGAGGTCTGTAAGGGATATTGTGTGGATATGTTTTACTCTGTGAGATTTGTAAGGGATATGGTGTGGATATGTTTTACTCTGAGGTCTGTAAGGGATATTGTGTGGATATGTTTTACTCTGTGAGGTCTGTAAGGGATATTGTGTGGATATGTTTTACTCTGAGGTCTGTAAGGGATATTGTGTGGATATGTTTTACTCTGTGAGGTCTGTAAGGGATATTGTGTGGATATGTTTTACTCTGAGGTCTGTAAGGGATATTGTGTGGATATGTTTTTCTCTGAGGTCTGTAAGGGATATTGTGTGGATATGTTTTACTCTGAGGTCTGTAAGGGATATTGTGTGGATATGTTTTACTCTGAGGTCTGTAAGGGATATTGTGTGGATATGTTTTACTCTGTGAGGTTTGTAAGGGATATTGTGTGGATATGTTTTACTCTGAGGTCTGTAAGGGATATTGTGTGGATATGTTTTACTCTGTGAGGTCTGTAAGGGATATTGTGTGGATATGTTTTACTCTGAGGTCTGTAAGGGATATTGTGTGGATATGTTTTTCTCTGAGGTCTGTAAGGGATATTGTGTGGATATGTTTTACTCTGAGGTCTGTAAGGGATATTGTGTGGATATGTTTTACTCTGAGGTCTGTAAGGGATATTGTGTGGATATGTTTTACTCTGTGAGGTTTGTAAGGGATATTGTGTGGATATGTTTTACTCTGAGGTCTGTAAGGGATATTGTGTGGATATGTTTTACTCTGTGAGGTCTGTAAGGGATATTGTGTGGATATGTTTTACTCTGAGGTCTGTAAGGGATATTGTGTGGATATGTTTTTCTCTGAGGTCTGTAAGGGATATTGTGTGGATATGTTTTACTCTGAGGTCTGTAAGGGATATTGTGTGGATATGTTTTACTCTGAGGTCTGTAAGGGATATTGTGTGGATATGTTTTACTCTGAGGTCTGTAAGGGATATTGTGTGGATATGTTTTACTCTGAGGTCTGTAAGGGATATTGTGTGGATATGTTTTACTCTGAGGTCTGTAAGGGATATTGTGTGGATATGTTTTACTCTGAGGTCTGTAAGGGATATTGTGTGGATATGTTTTACTCTGTGAGGTCTGTAAGGGATATTGTGTGGATATGTTTTACTCTGAGGTCTGTAAGGGATATTGTGTGGATATGTTTTACTCTGAGGTCTGTAAGGGATATTGTGTGGATATGTTTTACTCTGTGAGGTCTGTATGGGATATTGTGTGGATATGTTTTACTCTGTGAGGTCTTTAAGGGATATTGTGTGGATATGTTTTACTCTGAGGTCTGTAAGGGATATTGTGTGGATATGTTTTACTCTGAGGTCTGTAAGGGATATTGTGTGGATATGTTTTACTCTGAGGTCTGTAAGGGATATTGTGTGGATATGTTTTACTCTGAGGTCTGTAAGGGATATTGTGTGGATATGTTTTACTCTGAGGTCTGTAAGGGATATTGTGTGGATATGTTTTACTCTGAGGTCTGTAAGGGATATTGTGTGGATATGTTTTACTCTGAGGTCTGTAAGGGATATTGTGTGGATATGTTTTACTCTGAGGTCTGTAAGGGATATTGTGTGGATATGTTTTACTCTGAGGTCTGTAAGGGATATTGTGTGGATATGTTTTTACTCTGAGGTCTGTAAGGATATTGTGTGGATATGTTTTACTCTGAGGTCTGTAAGGGATATTGTGTGGATATGTTTTACTCTGAGGTCTGTAAGGATATTGTGTGGATATGTTTTACTCTGAGGTCTGTAAGGGATATTGTGTGGATATGTTTTACTCTGAGGTCTGTAAGGGATATTGTGTGGATATGTTTTACTCTGTGAGGTCTGTAAGGGATATTGTGTGGATATGTTTTACTCTGAGGTCTGTAAGGGATATTGTGTGGATATGTTTTACTCTGAGGTCTGTAAGGGATATTGTGTGGATATGTTTTACTCTGTGAGGTCTGTAAGGGATATTGTGTGGATATGTTTTACTCTGTGAGGTTTGTAAGGGATATTGTGTGGATATGTTTTACTCTGTGAGGTCTGTAAGGGATATTGTGTGGATATGTTTTACTCTGAGGTCTGTAAGGGATATTGTGTGGATATGTTTTACTCTGTGAGGTTTGTAAGGGGATATTGTGTGGATATGTTTTACTCTGTGAGGTCTGTAAGGGATATTGTGTGGATATGTTTTACTCTGAGGTCTGTAAGGGATATTGTGTGGATATGTTTTACTCTGAGGTCTGTAAGGGATATTGTGTGGATATGTTTTACTCTGAGGTCTGTAAGGGATATTGTGTGGATATGTTTTACTCTGAGGTCTGTAAGGGATATTGTGTGGATATGTTTTACTCTGAGGTCTGTAAGGGATATTGTGTGGATATGTTTTACTCTGAGGTCTGTAAGGGATATTGTGTGGATATGTTTTACTCTGAGGTCTGTAAGGGATATTGTGTGGATATGTTTTACTCTGAGGTCTGTAAGGGATATTGTGTGGATATGTTTTACTCTGAGGTCTGTAAGGGATATTGTGTGGATATGTTTTACTCTGAGGTCTGTAAGGGATATTGTGTGGATATGTTTTACTCTGTGAGGTTTGTAAGGGATATTGTGTGGATATGTTTTACTCTGAGGTCTGTAAGGGATATTGTGTGGATATGTTTTACTCTGAGGTCTGTAAGGGATATTGTGTGGATATGTTTTACTCTGTGAGGTTTGTAAGGGATATTGTGTGGATATGTTTTACTCTGTGAGGTCTGTAAGGGATATTGTGTGGATATGTTTTACTCTGTGAGGTTTGTAAGGGATATTGTGTGGATATGTTTTACTCTGAGGTCTGTAAGGGATATTGTGTGGATATGTTTTACTATGTGAGGTTTGTAAGGGATATTGTGTGGATATGTTTTACTCTGTGAGGTCTGTAAGGGATATTGTGTGGATATGTTTTACTCTGAGGTCTGTAAGGGATATTGTGTGGATATGTTTTACTCTGAGGTCTGTAAGGGATATTGTGTGGATATGTTTTACTCTGAGGTCTGTAAGGGATATTGTGTGGATATGTTTTACTCTGAGGTCTGTAAGGGATATTGTGTGGATATGTTTTACTCTGAGGTCTGTAAGGGATATTGTGTGGATATGTTTTACTCTGAGGTCTGTAAGGGATATTGTGTGGATATGTTTTTCTCTGAGGTCTGTAAGGGATATTGTGTGGATATGTTTTACTCTGAGGTCTGTAAGGGATATTGTGTGGATATGTTTTACTCTGAGGTCTGTAAGGGATATTGTGTGGATATGTTTTACTCTGAGGTCTGTAAGGGATATTGTGTGGATAGTGTTTTACTCTGAGGTCTGTAAGGGATATTGTGTGGATATGTTTTACTCTGAGGTCTGTAAGGGATATTGTGTGGATATGTTTTACTCTGAGGTTTGTAAGGGATATTGTGTGGATATGTTTTACTCTGAGGTCTGTAAGGGATATTGTGTGGATATGTTTTACTCTGAGGTCTGTAAGGGATATTGTGTGGATATGTTTTACTCTGTGAGGTCTGTAAGGGATATTGTGTGGATATGTTTTACTCTGAGGTCTGTAAGGGATATTGTGTGGATATGTTTTACTCTGAGGTCTGTAAGGGATATTGTGTGGATATGTTTTACTCTGAGGTCTGTAAGGGATATTGTGTGGATAGTGTTTTACTCTGAGGTCTGTAAGGGATATTGTGTGGATATGTTTTACTCTGAGGTCTGTAAGGGATATTGTGTGGATATGTTTTACTCTGTGAGGTCTGTAAGGGATATTGTGTGGATATGTTTTACTCTGAGGTCTGTAAGGGATATTGTGTGGATATGTTTTACTCTGAGGTCTGTAAGGGATATTGTGTGGATATGTTTTACTCTGAGGTCTGTAAGGGATATTGTGTGGATATGTTTTACTCTGAGGTCTGTAAGGGATATTGTGTGGATATGTTTTACTCTGTGAGGTTTGTAAGGGATATTGTGTGGATATGTTTTACTCTGAGGTCTGTAAGGGATATTGTGTGGATATGTTTTACTCTGAGGTCTGTAAGGGATATTGTGTGGATATGTTTTACTCTGTGAGGTCTGTAAGGGATATTGTGTGGATATGTTTTACTCTGAGGTCTGTAAGGGATATTGTGTGGATATGTTTTACTCTGTGAGGTTTGTAAGGGATATGGTGTGGATATGTTTTACTCTGAGGTCTGTAAGGGATATTGTGTGGATATGTTTTACTCTGAGGTCTGTAAGGGATATTGTGTGGATATGTTTTACTCTGAGGTCTGTAAGGGATATTGTGTGGATATGTTTTACTCTGAGGTCTGTAAGGGATATTGTGTGGATATGTTTTACTCTGAGGTCTGTAAGGGATATTGTGTGGATATGTTTTACTCTGTGAGGTCTGTAAGGGATATTGTGTGGATATGTTTTACTCTGAGGTCTGTAAGGGATATTGTGTGGATATGTTTTTCTCTGAGGTCTGTAAGGGATATTGTGTGGATATGTTTTACTCTGAGGTCTGTAAGGGATATTGTGTGGATATGTTTTACTCTGAGGTCTGTAAGGGATATTGTGTGGATATGTTTTACTCTGAGGTCTGTAAGGGATATTGTGTGGATATGTTTTACTCTGAGGTCTGTAAGGGATATTGTGTGGATATGTTTTACTCTGAGGTCTGTAAGGGATATTGTGTGGATATGTTTTACTCTGAGGTCTGTAAGGGATATTGTGTGGATATGTTTTACTCTGAGGTCTGTAAGGGATATTGTGTGGATATGTTTTACTCTGAGGTCTGTAAGGGATATTGTGTGGATATGTTTTACTCTGAGGTCTGTAAGGGATATTGTGTGGATATGTTTTACTCTTGAGGTCTGTAAGGGATATTGTGTGGATATGTTTTACTCTGTGAGGTCTGTAAGGGATATTGTGTGGATATGTTTTACTCTGAGGTCTGTAAGGGATATTGTGTGGATATGTTTTACTCTGAGGTCTGTAAGGGATATTGTGTGGATATGTTTTACTCTGAGGTCTGTAAGGGATATTGTGTGGATATGTTTTACTCTGAGGTCTGTAAGGGATATTGTGTGGATATGTTTTACTCTGAGGTCTGTAAGGGATATTGTGTGGATATGTTTTACTCTGAGGTCTGTAAGGGATATTGTGTGGATATGTTTTACTCTGAGGTCTGTAAGGGATATTGTGTGGATATGTTTTACTCTGAGGTCTGTAAGGGATATTGTGTGGATATGTTTTACTCTGAGGTCTGTAAGGGATATTGTGTGGATATGTTTTACTCTGAGGTCTGTAAGGGATATTGTGTGGATATGTTTTACTCTGAGGTCTGTAAGGGATATTGTGTGGATATGTTTTACTCTGAGGTCTGTAAGGGATATTGTGTGGATATGTTTTACTCTGAGGTCTGTAAGGGATATTGTGTGGATATGTTTTACTCTGTGAGGTCTGTAAGGGATATTGTGTGGATATGTTTTACTCTGAGGTCTGTAAGGGATATTGTGTGGATATGTTTTACTCTGAGGTCTGTAAGGGATATTGTGTGGATATGTTTTACTCTGAGGTCTGTAAGGGATATTGTGTGGATATGTTTTACTCTGAGGTCTGTAAGGGATATTGTGTGGATATGTTTTACTCTGAGGTCTGTAAGGGATATTGTGTGGATATGTTTTACTCTGAGGTCTGTAAGGGATATTGTGTGGATATGTTTTACTCTGAGGTCTGTAAGGGATATTGTGTGGATATGTTTTACTCGTGAGGTCTGTAAGGGATATTGTGTGGATATGTTTTACTCTGAGGTCTGTAGGGATATTGTGTGGATATGTTTTACTCTGAGGTCTGTAAGGGATATTGTGTGGATATGTTTTACTCTGAGGTCTGTAAGGGATATTGTGTGGATATGTTTTACTCTGAGGTCTGTAAGGGATATTGTGTGGATATGTTTTACTCTGTGAGGTCTGTAAGGGATATTGTGTGGATATGTTTTACTCTGAGGTCTGTAAGGGATATTGTGTGGATATGTTTTACTCTGAGGTCTGTAAGGGATATTGTGTGGATATGTTTTACTCTGTGAGGTCTGTAAGGGATATTGTGTGGATATGTTTTACTCTGAGGTCTGTAAGGGATATTGTGTGGATATGTTTTACTCTGAGGTCTGTAAGGGATATTGTGTGGATATGTTTTACTCTGAGGTCTGTAAGGGATATTGTGTGGATATGTTTTACTCTGAGGTCTGTAAGGGATATTGTGTGGATATGTTTTACTCGTGAGGTCTGTAAGGGATATTGTGTGGATATGTTTTACTCTGAGGTCTGTAAGGGATATTGTGTGGATATGTTTTACTCTGAGGTCTGTAAGGGATATTGTGTGGATATGTTTTACTCTGTGAGGTCTGTAAGGGATATTGTGTGGATATGTTTTACTCTGAGGTCTGTAAGGGATATTGTGTGGATATGTTTTACTCTGAGGTCTGTAAGGGATATTGTGTGGATATGTTTTACTCTGAGGTCTGTAAGGGATATTGTGTGGATATGTTTTACTCGTGAGGTCTGTAAGGGATATTGTGTGGATATGTTTTACTCTGAGGTCTGTAAGGGATATTGTGTGGATATGTTTTACTCTGAGGTCTGTAAGGGATATTGTGTGGATATGTTTTACTCTGAGGTCTGTAAGGGATATTGTGTGGATATGTTTTACTCTGTGAGGTCTGTAAGGGATATTGTGTGGATATGTTTTACTCTGAGGTCTGTAAGGGATATTGTGTGGATATGTTTTACTCGTGAGGTCTGTAAGGGATATTGTGTGGATATGTTTTACTCTGAGGTCTGTAAGGGATATTGTGTGGATATGTTTTACTCTGTGAGGTCTGTAAGGGATATTGTGTGGATATGTTTTACTCTGAGGTCTGTAAGGGATATTGTGTGGATATGTTTTACTCTGTGAGGTCTGTAAGGGATATTGTGTGGATATGTTTTACTCTGAGGTCTGTAAGGGATATTGTGTGGATATGTTTTACTCTGAGGTCTGTAAGGGATATTGTGTGGATATGTTTTACTCTGAGGTCTGTAAGGGATATTGTGTGGATATGTTTTACTCTGTGAGGTCTGTAAGGGATATTGTGTGGATATGTTTTACTCTGAGGTCTGTAAGGGATATTGTGTGGATATGTTTTACTCTGTGAGGTCTGTAAGGGATATTGTGTGGATATGTTTTACTCTGAGGTCTGTAAGGGATATTGTGTGGATATGTTTTACTCTGAGGTCTGTAAGGGATATTGTGTGGATATGTTTTACTCTGAGGTTTGTAAGGGATATTGTGTGGATATGTTTTACTCTGAGGTCTGTAAGGGATATTGTGTGGATATGTTTTACTCTGAGGTCTGTAAGGGATATTGTGTGGATATGTTTTACTCTGAGGTCTGTAAGGGATATTGTGTGGATATGTTTTACTCTGAGGTCTGTAAGGGATATTGTGTGGATATGTTTTACTCTGAGGTCTGTAAGGGATATTGTGTGGATATGTTTTACTCTGAGGTCTGTAAGGGATATTGTGTGGATATGTTTTACTCTGAGGTCTGTAAGGGATATTGTGTGGATATGTTTTACTCTGTGAGGTCTGTAAGGGATATTGTGTGGATATGTTTTACTCTGAGGTCTGTAAGGGATATTGTGTGGATATGTTTTACTCTGAGGTCTGTAAGGGATATTGTGTGGATATGTTTTACTCTGAGGTCTGTAAGGGATATTGTGTGGATATGTTTTACTCTGAGGTCTGTAAGGGATATTGTGTGGATATGTTTTACTCTGAGGTCTGTAAGGGATATTGTGTGGATATGTTTTACTCTGAGGTCTGTAAGGGATATTGTGTGGATATGTTTTACTCTGAGGTCTGTAAGGGATATTGTGTGGATATGTTTTACTCTGAGGTCTGTAAGGGATATTGTGTGGATATGTTTTACTCTTGAGGTCTGTAAGGGATATTGTGTGGATATGTTTTACTCTGAGGTCTGTAAGGGATATTGTGTGGATATGTTTTACTCTGAGGTCTGTAAGGGATATTGTGTGGATATGTTTTACTCTGAGGTCTGTAAGGGATATTGTGTGGATATGTTTTACTCTGAGGTCTGTAAGGGATATTGTGTGGATATGTTTTACTCTGAGGTCTGTAAGGGATATTGTGTGGATATGTTTTACTCTGAGGTCTGTAAGGGATATTGTGTGGATATGTTTTACTCTGAGGTCTGTAAGGGATATTGTGTGGATATGTTTTACTCGTGAGGTCTGTAAAGGATATTGTGTGGATATGTTTTACTCTGAGGTCTGTAAGGGATATTGTGTGGATATGTTTTACTCTGAGGTCTGTAAGGGATATTGTGTGGATATGTTTTACTCTGAGGTCTGTAAGGGATATTGTGTGGATATGTTTTACTCTGAGGTCTGTAAGGGATATTGTGTGGATATGTTTTACTCTGAGGTCTGTAAGGGATATTGTGTGGATATGTTTTACTCTGAGGTCTGTAAGGGATATTGTGTGGATATGTTTTACTCTGAGGTCTGTAAGGGATATTGTGTGGATATGTTTTACTCTGAGGTCTGTAAGGGATATTGTGTGGATATGTTTTACTCTGAGGTCTGTAAGGGATATTGTGTGGATATGTTTTACTCTGAGGTCTGTAAGGGATATTGTGTGGATATGTTTTACTCTGAGGTCTGTAAGGGATATTGTGTGGATATGTTTTACTCTGAGGTCTGTAAGGGATATTGTGTGGATATGTTTTACTCTGAGGTCTGTAAGGGATATTGTGTGGATATGTTTTACTCTGAGGTCTGTAAGGGATATTGTGTGGATATGTTTTACTCTGAGGTCTGTAAGGGATATTGTGTGGATATGTTTTACTCTGAGGTCTGTAAGGGATATTGTGTGGATATGTTTTACTCTGAGGTCTGTAAGGGATATTGTGTGGATATGTTTTACTCTGAGGTCTGTAAGGGATATTGTGTGGATATGTTTTACTCTGAGGTCTGTAAGGGATATTGTGTGGATATGTTTTACTCTGAGGTCTGTAAGGGATATTGTGTGGATATGTTTTACTCTGAGGTCTGTAAGGGATATTGTGTGGATATGTTTTACTCTGAGGTCTGTAAGGGATATTGTGTGGATATGTTTTACTCGTGAGGTCTGTAAGGGATATTGTGTGGATATGTTTTACTCTGAGGTCTGTAAGGGATATTGTGTGGATATGTTTTACTCTGAGGTCTGTAAGGGATATTGTGTGGATATGTTTTACTCTGAGGTCTGTAAGGGATATTGTGTGGATATGTTTTACTCTGAGGTCTGTAAGGGATATTGTGTGGATATGTTTTACTCTGAGGTCTGTAAGGGATATTGTGTGGATATGTTTTACTCTGAGGTCTGTAAGGGATATTGTGTGGATATGTTTTACTCTGTGAGGTCTGTAAGGGATATTGTGTGGATATGTTTTACTCTGAGGTCTGTAAGGGATATTGTGTGGATATGTTTTACTCTGAGGTCTGTAAGGGATATTGTGTGGATATGTTTTACTCTGAGGTCTGTAAGGGATATTGTGTGGATATGTTTTACTCTGAGGTCTGTAAGGGATATTGTGTGGATATGTTTTACTCTGAGGTCTGTAAGGGATATTGTGTGGATATGTTTTACTCTGAGGTCTGTAAGGGATATTGTGTGGATATGTTTTACTCTGTGAGGTCTGTAAGGGATATTGTGTGGATATGTTTTACTCTGAGGTCTGTAAGGGATATTGTGTGGATATGTTTTACTCTGAGGTCTGTAAGGGATATTGTGTGGATATGTTTTACTCTGAGGTCTGTAAGGGATATTGTGTGGATATGTTTTACTCTGAGGTCTGTAAGGGATATTGTGTGGATATGTTTTACTCTGAGGTCTGTAAGGGATATTGTGTGGATATGTTTTACTCTGAGGTCTGTAAGGGATATTGTGTGGATATGTTTTACTCTGAGGTCTGTAAGGGATATTGTGTGGATATGTTTTACTCTGAGGTCTGTAAGGGATATTGTGTGGATATGTTTTACTCTGAGGTCTGTAAGGGATATTGTGTGGATATGTTTTACTCTGAGGTCTGTAAGGGATATTGTGTGGATATGTTTTACTCTGAGGTCTGTAAGGGATATTGTGTGGATATGTTTTACTCTGAGGTCTGTAAGGGATATTGTGTGGATATGTTTTACTCTGAGGTCTGTAAGGGATATTGTGTGGATATGTTTTACTCTGAGGTCTGTAAGGGATATTGTGTGGATATGTTTTACTCTGAGGTCTGTAAGGGATATTGTGTGGATATGTTTTACTCTGAGGTCTGTAAGGGATATTGTGTGGATATGTTTTACTCTGAGGTCTGTAAGGGATATTGTGTGGATATGTTTTACTCTGAGGTCTGTAAGGGATATTGTGTGGATATGTTTTACTCTGAGGTCTGTAAGGGATATTGTGTGGATATGTTTTACTCTGTGAGGTCTGTAAGGGATATTGTGTGGATATGTTTTACTCTGAGGTCTGTAAGGGATATTGTGTGGATATGTTTTACTCTGAGGTCTGTAAGGGATATTGTGTGGATATGTTTTACTCTGAGGTCTGTAAGGGATATTGTGTGGATATGTTTTACTCTGAGGTCTGTAAGGGATATTGTGT
Organism: Coregonus clupeaformis; assembly: GCF_020615455.1. Taxonomy (NCBI): domain Eukaryota; kingdom Metazoa; phylum Chordata; class Actinopteri; order Salmoniformes; family Salmonidae; genus Coregonus; species Coregonus clupeaformis. The sequence continues at coordinate 131,305 of NW_025534054.1, forward strand.
GGATATGTTTTACTCTGAGGTCTGTAAGGGATATTGTGTGGATATGTTTTACTCTGAGGTCTGTAAGGGATATTGTGTGGATATGTTTTACTCTGAGGTCTGTAAGGGATATTGTGTGGATATGTTTTACTCTGAGGTCTGTAAGGGATATTGTGTGGATATGTTTTACTCTGAGGTCTGTAAGGGATATTGTGTGGATATGTTTTACTCGTGAGGTCTGTAAGGGATATTGTGTGGATATGTTTTACTCTGAGGTCTGTAAGGGATATTGTGTGGATATGTTTTACTCTGAGGTCTGTAAGGGATATTGTGTGGATATGTTTTACTCTGAGGTCTGTAAGGGATATTGTGTGGATATGTTTTACTCTGAGGTCTGTAAGGGATATTGTGTGGATATGTTTTACTCGTGAGGTCTGTAAGGGATATTGTGTGGATATGTTTTACTCTGAGGTCTGTAAGGGATATTGTGTGGATATGTTTTACTCTGTGAGGTCTGTAAGGGATATTGTGTGGATATGTTTTACTCTGAGGTCTGTAAGGGATATTGTGTGGATATGTTTTACTCTGAGGTCTGTAAGGGATATTGTGTGGATATGTTTTACTCTGAGGTCTGTAAGGGATATTGTGTGGATATGTTTTACTCTGAGGTCTGTAAGGGATATTGTGTGGATATGTTTTACTCTGTGAGGTTTGTAAGGGATATTGTGTGGATATGTTTTACTCTGAGGTCTGTAAGGGATATTGTGTGGATATGTTTTACTCTGAGGTCTGTAAGGGATATTGTGTGGATATGTTTTACTCTGAGGTCTGTAAGGGATATTGTGTGGATATGTTTTACTCTGAGGTCTGTAAGGGATATTGTGTGGATATGTTTTACTCTGAGGTCTGTAAGGGATATTGTGTGGATATGTTTTACTCTGAGGTCTGTAAGGGATATTGTGTGGATATGTTTTACTCTGAGGTCTGTAAGGGATATTGTGTGGATATGTTTTACTCTGAGGTCTGTAAGGGATATTGTGTGGATATGTTTTACTCTGAGGTCTGTAAGGGATATTGTGTGGATATGTTTTACTCTGAGGTCTGTAAGGGGATATTGTGTGGATATGTTTTACTCTGAGGTCTGTAAGGGATATTGTGTGGATATGTTTTACTCTGAGGTCTGTAAGGGATATTGTGTGGATATGTTTTACTCTGAG
>NW_025534054.1:137500-167500 GCF_020615455.1 Coregonus clupeaformis
GCCACATTTTTGGCAGTTTTACTTTAGTGCCTTATTGCAAACAGGATGCACGTTTTGGAATGTTTTTATTCTGTACAGGCTTCCTTCTTTTCACTCTGTCATTTAGGTTAGTATTGAGGAGTAACTACAATATTGTTGATCCATCCTCAGTTTTCTCCTATCACAGCCATTCAACTCTGTAACTGTTTTAAAGTCAACATTGGCCTCACGGTGAAATCCCTGAGAGGTTTCCTTCCTCTCCGGCAACTGAGTTAGGAAGGATGCCTGTATCTTTGTAGTGAGTGTGTTGCTGTTAATGTGTGTTGCTGTTAATGTGTGTGGCTGTTAATGTGTGTTGCTGTTAATGTGTGTTGCTGTTAATGTGTGTTGCTGTTAATGTGTGTTGCTGTTAATGTGTGTTGCTGTTAATGTGTGTGGCTGTTAATGTGTGTTGCTGTTAATGTGTGTTGCTGTTAATGTGTGTTGTTGTTAATGTGTGTTGCTGTTAATGTGTGTTGCTGTTCATGTGTGTTGCTGTTAATGTGTGTTACTGTTAACAGCTGGTTGTTGTTAATGTGAGAGAGAGAGAGAGAGAGAGAGAGAGAGAGAGAGAGAGAGAGAGAGAGAGAGAGATACTGCTCTCCAGGAGAGACAGAGAGACAGACAGAGAGACAGAGAGAGAGAGAGGAGATACTGCTCTCCAGGAGAGACAGCGGGAGCAGGAAGGAGAGGAAGGGAGGAGAGATGGAGAAGATTGATGGGTGAAATGAGAGGAGACTGCTCTCCAGGCCCACTGCAGTCAGCAGACATCACAGCAGTAAACAGCCTTGAGAATACCAATGAGAGGACAGGCAGCACGCATATTGAGCTGTTTCACATCTTCAAATGAGAGAGAGAGAGAGAGAGAGAGAGAGAGAGAGAGAGAGAGAGAGAGAGAGAGAGAGAGAGAGAGAGAGAGAGAGAGAGAGAGAGAGAGAGAGAGAGAGAGAGAGAGAGAGAGAGAGAGAGAGAGAGAGAGAGAAGAAGAGAGAGAGAAGAAGAGAGAGAAGGAGAGAGAGAGAGACAATGAGAGAGAGAGAGAGAGAGAAGGAGAGAGAGAGGAGGTGGAGAGAGAGAAAGAGGAGGAAGAGGAGAGGGAGAGAGGGAGAGAGAGGTAGAGAGAGGGAGAGAGAGGAGGTAGAGAGAGGGAGGTAGAGGAGAGGGAGAGAGAGGAGGAAGAGGAGATGGAGAGAGGGAGAGAGAGGGAGAGAGAGGTAGAGGGAGGGAGAGAGAGGGAGAGAGAGGTAGAGAGAGAGAGAGAGGAGGTAGAGAGAGGGAGAGAGAGAGGAGGAAGAGGAGAGGGAGAGAGAGAAAAAAGATGAGAGAGGTACCATTGTATCTGTTAGGTAATCATTACACCATTCAGGTACACAACAGTTTAGCTGGTGGTGAGGTGGTGAGGATGAGGAGATGAGGAGAGGAAGAGGGGAGAAGAAGAGGAGGAGGAGGAGGAGGAGAGGATGAACTAGCTGTTTCTCTCCACTTCAGTAATCAGTAGTGATGTCCTCCCATCCCAGTCCCAGAGAGAGAGACAGAAACTGGCTCAGTCCCATCCGTTTCACCTGGAAACCATGTGTTTGATGTATTTGATACCATTCCACTCATTCTGATCCGGTCATTACCACGAGCTCATCCTCCCCAATTAAGGTACCACCAACCTCCTGTGACACACACACACTTCCTCCAGTGTGTAGTAGCTGAATAGAGCCAATGAAAGTGACATTGATTCAATAGGTCAGGATATAGTTGATGCTAACCCAGACTACTGCTAGAGGCCTGTAGGTCAGGATATAGTTGATGGTAACCCAGACTACTGCTAGAGGCCTGTAGGTCAGGATATAGTTGATGGTAACCCAGACTACTGCTAGAGGCCTGTAGGTCAGGATATAGTTGATGGTAACCCAGACTACTGCTAGAGGCCTGTAGGTCAGGATATAGTTGATGGTAACCCAGACTACTGCTAGAGGCCTGTAGGTCAGGATATAGTTGATGGTAACCCAGACTACTGCTAGAGGCCTGTAGGTCAGGATATAGTTGATGGTAACCCAGACTACTGCTAGAGGCCTGTAGGTCAGGATATAGTTGATGGTAACCCAGACTACTGCTAGAGGCCTGTAGGTCAGGATATAGTTGATGGTAACCCAGACTACTGCTAGAGGCCTGTAGGTCAGGATATAGTTGATGGTAACCCAGACTACTGCTAGAGGCCTGTAGGTCAGGATATAGTTGATGGTAACCCAGACTACTGCTAGAGGCCTGTAGGTCAGGATAAAGTTGATGCTAACCCAGACTACTGCTAGAGGCCTGTAGGTCAGGATAAAGTTGATGGTAACCCAGACTACTGCTAGAGGCCTGTAGGTCAGGATATAGTTGATGGTAACCCAGACTACTGCTAGAGGCCTGTAGGTCAGGATATAGTTGATGGTAACCCAGACTACTGCTAGAGGCCTGTAGGTCAGGATAAAGTTGATGCTAACCCAGACTACTGCTAGAGGCCTGTAGGTCAGGATAAAGTTGATGCTAACCCAGACTACTACTAGAGGCCTGTAGGTCAGGATAAAGTTGATGCTAACCCAGACTACTACTAGAGGCCTGTAGGTCAGGATATAGTTGATGCTAACCCAGACTACTGCTAGAGGCCTGTAGGTCAGGATATAGTTGATGGTAACCCAGACTACTGCTAGAGGCCTGTAGGTCAGGATATAGTTGATGGTAACCCAGACTACTGCTAGAGGCCTGTAGGTCAGGATATAGTTGATGGTAACCCAGACTACTGCTAGAGGCCTGTAGGTCAGGATATAGTTGATGGTAACCCAGACTACTGCTAGAGGCCTGTAGGTCAGGATATAGTTGATGGTAACCCAGACTACTGCTAGAGGCCTGTAGGTCAGGATATAGTTGATGGTAACCCAGACTACTGCTAGAGGCCTGTAGGTCAGGATATAGTTGATGGTAACCCAGACTACTGCTAGAGGCCTGTAGGTCAGGATATAGTTGATGGTAACCCAGACTACTGCTAGAGGCCTGTAGGTCAGGATATAGTTGATGGTAACCCAGACTACTGCTAGAGGCCTGTAGGTCAGGATATAGTTGATGGTAACCCAGACTACTGCTAGAGGCCTGTAGGTCAGGATATAGTTGATGGTAACCCAGACTACTGCTAGAGGCCTGTAGGTCAGGATATAGTTGATGGTAACCCAGACTACTGCTAGAGGCCTGTAGGTCAGGATATAGTTGATGGTAACCCAGACTACTGCTAGAGGCCTGTAGGTCAGGATATAGTTGATGGTAACCCAGACTACAGCTAGAGGCCTGTAGGTCAGGATATAGTTGATGGTAACCCAGACTACTGCTAGAGGCCTGTAGGTCAGGATATAGTTGATGGTAACCCAGACTACTGCTAGAGGCCTGTAGGTCAGGATATAGTTGATGGTAACCCAGACTACTGCTAGAGGCCTGTAGGTCAGGATATAGTTGATGGTAACCCAGACTACTGCTAGAGGCCTGTAGGTCAGGATATAGTTGATGGTAACCCAGACTACTGCTAGAGGCCTGTAGGTCAGGATATAGTTGATGGTAACCCAGACTACTGCTAGAGGCCTGTAGGTCAGGATATAGTTGATGGTAACCCAGACTACTGCTAGAGGCCTGTAGGTCAGGATATAGTTGATGGTAACCCAGACTACTGCTAGAGGCCTGTAGGTCAGGATATAGTTGATGGTAACCCAGACTACTGCTAGAGGCCTGTAGGTCAGGATATAGTTGATGGTAACCCAGACTACTGCTAGAGGCCTGTAGGTCAGGATATAGTTGATGGTAACCCAGACTACTGCTAGAGGCCTGTAGGTCAGGATATAGTTGATGGTAACCCAGACTACTGCTAGAGGCCTGTAGGTCAGGATATAGTTGATGGTAACCCAGACTACTGCTAGAGGCCTGTAGGTCAGGATATAGTTGATGGTAACCCAGACTACTGCTAGAGGCCTGTAGGTCAGGATATAGTTGATGGTAACCCAGACTACTGCTAGAGGCCTGTAGGTCAGGATATAGTTGATGGTAACCCAGACTACAGCTAGAGGCCTGTAGGTCAGGATATAGTTGATGGTAACCCAGACTACTGCTAGAGGCCTGTAGGTCAGGATATAGTTGATGGTAACCCAGACTACTGCTAGAGGCCTGTAGGTCAGGATATAGTTGATGGTAACCCAGACTACTGCTAGAGGCCTGTAGGTCAGGATATAGTTGATGGTAACCCAGACTACTGCTAGAGGCCTGTAGGTCAGGATATAGTTGATGGTAACCCAGACTACTGCTAGAGGCCTGTAGGTCAGGATATAGTTGATGGTAACCCAGACTACTGCTAGAGGCCTGTAGGTCAGGATAAAGTTGATGCTAACCCAGACTACTGCTAGAGGCCTGTAGGTCAGGATAAAGTTGATGGTAACCCAGACTACTGCTAGAGGCCTGTAGGCCAGGATATAGTTGATGGTAACCCAGACTACTGCTAGAAGCCTGTAGGTCAGGATATAGTTGATGGTAACCCAGACTACTGCTAGAGGCCTGTAGGTCAGGATAAAGTTGATGCTAACCCAGACTACTACTAGAGGCCTGTAGGTCAGGATAAAGTTGATGCTAACCCAGACTACTACTAGAGGCCTGTAGGTCAGGATATAGTTGATGGTAACCCAGACTACTGCTAGAGGCCTGTAGGTCAGGATATAGTTGATGGTAACCCAAACTACTGCTAGAGGCCTGTAGGTCAGGATATAGTTGATGGTAACCCAGACTACTGCTAGAGGCCTGTAGGTCAGGATATAGTTGATGGTAACCCAGACTACTGCTAGAGGCCTGTAGGTCAGGATATAGTTGATGGTAACCCAGACTACTGCTAGAGGCCTGTAGGTCAGGATATAGTTGATGGTAACCCAGACTACAGCTAGAGGCCTGTAGGTCAGGATATAGTTGATGGTAACCCAGACTACTGCTAGAGGCCTGTAGGTCAGGATATAGTTGATGGTAACCCAGACTACTGCTAGAGGCCTGTAGGTCAGGATATAGTTGATGGTAACCCAGACTACTGCTAGAGGCCTGTAGGTCAGGATATAGTTGATGGTAACCCAGACTACTGCTAGAGGCCTGTAGGTCAGGATATAGTTGATGGTAACCCAGACTACTGCTAGAGGCCTGTAGGTCAGGATATAGTTGATGGTAACCCAGACTACTGCTAGAGGCCTGTAGGTCAGGATATAGTTGATGGTAACCCAGACTACTGCTAGAGGCCTGTAGGTCAGGATATAGTTGATGGTAACCCAGACTACTGCTAGAGGCCTGTAGGTCAGGATATAGTTGATGGTAACCCAGACTACTGCTAGAGGCCTGTAGGTCAGGATATAGTTGATGGTAACCCAGACTACTGCTAGAGGCCTGTAGGTCAGGATATAGTTGATGGTAACCCAGACTACTGCTAGAGGCCTGTAGGTCAGGATATAGTTGATGGTAACCCAGACTACTGCTAGAGGCCTGTAGGTCAGGATATAGTTGATGGTAACCCAGACTACTGCTAGAGGCCTGTAGGTCAGGATATAGTTGATGGTAACCCAGACTACTGCTAGAGGCCTGTAGGTCAGGATATAGTTGATGGTAACCCAGACTACTGCTAGAGGCCTGTAGGTCAGGATATAGTTGATGGTAACCCAGACTACAGCTAGAGGCCTGTAGGTCAGGATATAGTTGATGGTAACCCAGACTACTGCTAGAGGCCTGTAGGTCAGGATAAAGTTGATGCTAACCCAGACTACTACTAGAGGCCTGTAGGTCAGGATAAAGTTGATGCTAACCCAGACTACTACTAGAGGCCTGTAGGTCAGGATATAGTTGATGCTAACCCAGACTACTGCTAGAGGCCTGTAGGTCAGGATATAGTTGATGCTAACCCAGACTACTGCTAGAGGCCTGTAGGTCAGGATATAGTTGATGGTAACCCAGACTACTACTAGAGGCCTGTAGGTCAGGATATAGTTGATGGTAACCCAGACTACTGCTAGAGGCCTGTAGGTCAGGATATAGTTGATGGTAACCCAGACTACTGCTAGAGGCCTGTAGGTCAGGATATAGTTGATGGTAACCCAGACTACTGCTAGAGGCCTGTAGGTCAGGCTATAGTTGATGGTAACCAAGACTACTGCTAGAGGCCTGTAGGTCAGGATATAGTTGATGGTAACCCAGACTACTGCTAGAGGCCTGTAGGTCAGGATATAGTTGATGGTAACCCAGACTACTGCTAGAGGCCTGTAGGTCAGGATATAGTTGATGGTAACCCAGACTACTGCTAGAGGCCTGTAGGTCAGGATATAGTTGATGGTAACCCAGACTACTGCTAGAGGCCTGTAGGTCAGGATATAGTTGATGGTAACCCAGACTACTGCTAGAGGCCTGTAGGTCAGGATATAGTTGATGGTAACCCAGACTACTGCTAGAGGCCTGTAGGTCAGGATATAGTTGATGGTAACCCAGACTACTGCTAGAGGCCTGTAGGTCAGGATATAGTTGATGGTAACCCAGACTACTGCTAGAGGCCTGTAGGTCAGGATAAAGTTGATGGTAACCCAGACTACTGCTAGAGGCCTGTAGGTCAGGATATAGTTGATGGTAACCCAGACTACTGCTAGAGGCCTGTAGGTCAGGATATAGTTGATGGTAACCCAGACTACTGCTAGAGGCCTGTAGGTCAGGATAAAGTTGATGGTAACCCAGACTACTGCTAGAGGCCTGTAGGTCAGGATAAAGTTGATGGTAACCCAGACTACTGCTAGAGGCCTGTAGGTCAGGATATAGTTGATGGTAACCCAGACTACTGCTAGAGGCCTGTAGGTCAGGATATAGTTGATGGTAACCCAGACTACTGCTAGAGGCCTGTAGGTCAGGATATAGTTGATGGTAACCCAGACTACTGCTAGAGGCCTGTAGGTCAGGATATAGTTGATGGTAACCCAGACTACTGCTAGAGGCCTGTAGGTCAGGATATAGTTGATGGTAACCCAGACTACTGCTAGAGGCCTGTAGGTCAGGATATAGTTGATGCTAACCCAGACTACTGCTAGAGGCCTGTAGGTCAGGATAAAGTTGATGCTAACCCAGACTACTGCTAGAGGCCTGTAGGTCAGGATAAAGTTGATGGTAACCCAGACTACTGCTAGAGGCCTGTAGGTCAGGATATAGTTGATGGTAACCCAGACTACTGCTAGAGGCCTGTAGGTCAGGATATAGTTGATGCTAACCCAGACTACTGCTAGAGGCCTGTAGGTCAGGATATAGTTGATGGTAACCCAGACTACTGCTAGAGGCCTGTAGGTCAGGATATAGTTGATGGTAACCCAGACTACTGCTAGAGGCCTGTAGGTCAGGATATAGTTGATGGTAACCCAGACTACTGCTAGAGGCCTGTAGGTCAGGATATAGTTGATGGTAACCCAGACTACTGCTAGAGGCCTGTAGGTCAGGATATAGTTGATGGTAACCCAGACTACTGCTAGAGGCCTGTAGGTCAGGATATAGTTGATGGTAACCCAGACTACTGCTAGAGGCCTGTAGGTCAGGATATAGTTGATGGTAACCCAGACTACTGCTAGAGGCCTGTAGGTCAGGATAAAGTTGATGGTAACCCAGACTACTGCTAGAGGCCTGTAGGTCAGGATAAAGTTGATGGTAACCCAGACTACTGCTAGAGGCCTGTAGGTCAGGATAAAGTTGATGGTAACCCAGACTACTGCTAGAGGCCTGTAGGTCAGGATAAAGTTGATGGTAACCCAGACTACTGCTAGAGGCCTGTAGGTCAGGATAAAGTTGATGGTAACCCAGACTACTGCTAGAGGCCTGTAGGTCAGGATAAAGTTGATGGTAACCCAGACTACTGCTAGAGGCCTGTAGGTCAGGATAAAGTTGATGGTAACCCAGACTACTGCTAGAGGCCTGTAGGTCAGGATAAAGTTGATGGTAACCCAGACTACTGCTAGAGGCCTGTAGGTCAGGATATAGTTGATGGTAACCCAGACTACTGCTAGAGGCCTGTAGGTCAGGATAAAGTTGATGGTAACCCAGACTACTGCTAGAGGCCTGTAGGTCAGGATAAAGTTGATGGTAACCCAGACTACTGCTAGAGGCCTGTAGGTCAGGATAAAGTTGATGGTAACCCAGACTACTGCTAGAGGCCTGTAGGTCAGGATATAGTTGATGGTAACCCAGACTACTGCTAGAGGCCTGTAGGTCAGGATATAGTTGATGGTAACCCAGACTACTGCTAGAGGCCTGTAGGTCAGGATAAAGTTGATGGTAACCCAGACTACTGCTAGAGGCCTGTAGGTCAGGATATAGTTGATGGTAACCCAGACTACTGCTAGAGGCCTGTAGGTCAGGATATAGTTGATGGTAACCCAGACTACTGCTAGAGGCCTGTAGGTCAGGATAAAGTTGATGGTAACCCAGACTACTGCTAGAGGCCTGTAGGTCAGGATATAGTTGATGGTAACCCAGACTACTGCTAGAGGCCTGTAGGTCAGGATAAAGTTGATGGTAACCCAGACTACTGCTAGAGGCCTGTAGGTCAGGATATAGTTGATGGTAACCCAGACTACTGCTAGAGGCCTGTAGGTCAGGATATAGTTGATGGTAACCCAGACTACTGCTAGAGGCCTGTAGGTCAGGATATAGTTGATGGTAACCCAGACTACTGCTAGAGGCCTGTAGGTCAGGATAAAGTTGATGGTAACCCAGACTACTGCTAGAGGCCTGTAGGTCAGGATATAGTTGATGGTAACCCAGACTACTGCTAGAGGCCTGTAGGTCAGGATATAGTTGATGGTAACCCAGACTACTGCTAGAGGCCTGTAGGTCAGGATATAGTTGATGGTAACCCAGACTACTGCTAGAGGCCTGTAGGTCAGGATATAGTTGATGGTAACCCAGACTACTGCTAGAGGCCTGTAGGTCAGGATATAGTTGATGGTAACCCAGACTACTGCTAGAGGCCTGTAGGTCAGGATATAGTTGATGGTAACCCAGACTACTGCTAGAGGCCTGTAGGTCAGGATATAGTTGATGGTAACCCAGACTACTGCTAGAGGCCTGTAGGTCAGGATATAGTTGATGGTAACCCAGACTACTGCTAGAGGCCTGTAGGTCAGGATATAGTTGATGGTAACCCAGACTACTGCTAGAGGCCTGTAGGTCAGGATAAAGTTGATGCTAACCCAGACTACTGCTAGAGGCCTGTAGGTCAGGATAAAGTTGATGGTAACCCAGACTACTGCTAGAGGCCTGTAGGTCAGGATAAAGTTGATGGTAACCCAGACTACTGCTAGAGGCCTGTAGGTCAGGATAAAGTTGATGCTAACCCAGACTACTGCTAGAGGCCTGTAGGTCAGGATATAGTTGATGGTAACCCAGACTACTGCTAGAGGCCTGTAGGTCAGGATATAGTTGATGGTAACCCAGACTACTGCTAGAGGCCTGTAGGTCAGGATATAGTTGATGGTAACCCAGACTACTGCTAGAGGCCTGTAGGTCAGGATATAGTTGATGGTAACCCAGACTACTGCTAGAGGCCTGTAGGTCAGGATATAGTTGATGGTAACCCAGACTACTGCTAGAGGCCTGTAGGTCAGGATATAGTTGATGGTAACCCAGACTACTGCTAGAGGCCTGTAGGTCAGGATATAGTTGATGGTAACCCAGACTACTGCTAGAGGCCTGTAGGTCAGGATATAGTTGATGGTAACCCAGACTACTGCTAGAGGCCTGTAGGTCAGGATATAGTTGATGGTAACCCAGACTACAGCTAGAGGCCTGTAGGTCAGGATATAGTTGATGGTAACCCAGACTACTGCTAGAGGCCTGTAGGTCAGGATATAGTTGATGGTAACCCAGACTACTGCTAGAGGCCTGTAGGTCAGGATATAGTTGATGGTAACCCAGACTACTGCTAGAGGCCTGTAGGTCAGGATATAGTTGATGGTAACCCAGACTACTGCTAGAGGCCTGTAGGTCAGGATATAGTTGATGGTAACCCAGACTACTGCTAGAGGCCTGTAGGTCAGGATATAGTTGATGGTAACCCAGACTACTGCTAGAGGCCTGTAGGTCAGGATATAGTTGATGGTAACCCAGACTACTGCTAGAGGCCTGTAGGTCAGGATATAGTTGATGGTAACCCAGACTACTGCTAGAGGCCTGTAGGTCAGGATATAGTTGATGGTAACCCAGACTACTGCTAGAGGCCTGTAGGTCAGGATATAGTTGATGGTAACCCAGACTACTGCTAGAGGCCTGTAGGTCAGGATATAGTTGATGGTAACCCAGACTACTGCTAGAGGCCTGTAGGTCAGGATATAGTTGATGGTAACCCAGACTACTGCTAGAGGCCTGTAGGTCAGGATATAGTTGATGGTAACCCAGACTACTGCTAGAGGCCTGTAGGTCAGGATATAGTTGATGGTAACCCAGACTACAGCTAGAGGCCTGTAGGTCAGGATATAGTTGATGGTAACCCAGACTACTGCTAGAGGCCTGTAGGTCAGGATATAGTTGATGGTAACCCAGACTACTGCTAGAGGCCTGTAGGTCAGGATATAGTTGATGGTAACCCAGACTACTGCTAGAGGCCTGTAGGTCAGGATATAGTTGATGGTAACCCAGACTACTGCTAGAGGCCTGTAGGTCAGGATATAGTTGATGGTAACCCAGACTACTGCTAGAGGCCTGTAGGTCAGGATATAGTTGATGGTAACCCAGACTACTGCTAGAGGCCTGTAGGTCAGGATATAGTTGATGGTAACCCAGACTACTGCTAGAGGCCTGTAGGTCAGGATATAGTTGATGGTAACCCAGACTACTGCTAGAGGCCTGTAGGTCAGGATATAGTTGATGGTAACCCAGACTACTGCTAGAGGCCTGTAGGTCAGGATATAGTTGATGGTAACCCAGACTACTGCTAGAGGCCTGTAGGTCAGGATATAGTTGATGGTAACCCAGACTACTGCTAGAGGCCTGTAGGTCAGGATATAGTTGATGGTAACCCAGACTACTGCTAGAGGCCTGTAGGTCCCTTTAGAGAACTGACAGGATAATACAACACCCAGGCAGACACTCTCCCCTGAGAGTCCAGACAAGAACACCCAGGCAGACACTCTCCCCTGAGAGTCCAGACAAGAACACCCAGGCAGACACTCTCCCCTGAGAGTCCAGACAAGAACACTGAATGTGTCGAACCCTGAGGCCCCCTCACTTACACACACACACTCCACCCAAAAACCCAATCTTTGTTTGTGATCTACAAGCAGGGGCAGCCAGGGTCATGGTCCCAAGAGCAGGACTGGTAGTCGGGATTCGCCTCGGGGGTTAGAGTGTGTGAAGGTGGAGGGATGGTGTTGTGGCTGCCTTACCTTGACCTTCTCTTGAAGCTTTCCAAGCCGTACGGTGTCCTCCACAACCCTGGTGATCACCCCCTGCTTGTCGTGCTCTAGGGAAGAGGCCTGGGGAGGGAGAGAGGAGACAGGGAGGGTTACGGATCTGGGAGAGGAGTGGAGAAGGAGGGGGGAGAGAGAGGAGAGGGAGGGAGGGATGGAGGGATGAGGGATGAGGGGAGGGAGGGATGAGGAGAGGGAGGGATGAGGGGAGAGAGGGATGAGGGGAGGGAGGGATGAGGGGAGGGAGGGGATGAGGGGAGGGAGGGATGAGGAGAGGGAGGGAGGGATGAGGGGAGGGATGGATGAGGGGAGGGAGGGAGGGATGAGGGGAGGGAGGGAGGGATGAGGGGAGGGATGAGGGGAGGGATGAGGGGAGGGAGGGATGAGGGGAGGGATGGATGAGGGAAGGGAGGGAGGGATGAGGGGTGGGATGGATGAGGGAGGGATGAGGGGAGGGAGGGATGAGGGGAGGGAGGGAGGGATGAGGGGAGGGATGGATGAGGGGAGGAATGGATGAGGGGAGGGAGGGAGGGATGAGGGGAGAGATGAGGGGAGGGAGGGAGGGATGAGGGGAGGGATGGATGAGGGGAGGGATGGATGAGGGAAGGGAGGGAGGGATGAGGGGAGGGATGATGAGGGGAGGGATGGATGAGGGGAGGGATGAGGGGAGGGAGGGATGAGGGGAGGGAGGGAGGGATGAGGAGAGAGATGAGGGGAGGGAGGGAGGGATGAGGGGAGGGAAGGATGAGGGAGGTAGGGATGAGGGGAGAGAGGGATGAGGAGAGAGAGGGATGAGGAGAGGGAGGGATGAGGGGAGGGAGGGATGAGGAGAGGGAAGTATGAGGGGAGGGAGGGATGAGGAGAGGGATGAGGGGAGGGAGGGATGAGGAGAGGGAGGGAGGGATGAGGGGAGGGATGGATGAGGAGAGGGAGGGATGAGGGGAGGGAGGGATGAGGAGAGGGAAGTATGAGGGGAGGGAGGGATGAGGAGAGGGATGAGGGGAGGGAGGGATGAGGAGAGGGAAGGATGAGGAGAGGGAAGGATGAGGAGAGGGAGGGATGAGGAGAGGGATGGAGATAGGTTCATTAAAGCCAAAAACATTTGAGGCAAAAACCAGTACCAGAACATTCGAGCCAAAAACCTGGTTGAACTTTACCCAGTACCAGAACATTCGAGCCAAAAACCTGGTTGAACTTTACCCAGTACCAGAACATTCAAACAAAAGCCTCGTTGCCTCTGCCAGGAGGTTGAAGCTTGGCCGCAAGTGGATCTTCCAGTAAGACAATAACCCCAAGCAAACATCAAAATCCACAAAGAAATGGTTAATTGACCACAAAATCAACATTTTGCAATGGCCATCTCAGTCTCCGGACTTGAACCCCATTAAAAAACCTGTGGTTTGAATTAAGTGTGGACAAAGGATACCAAGGATCTGGAAAAACTCTGTATGGAGGAATGGTCTAAGATCCCTGCCAATGTGTTCTCCAATCTCTCTTTTTTTAATTAATTTTTTATGCTGAGTGCTGGTATCCTTGTGAGGTGAGGTACAGTGCCTTGCAAAAGTATTCATCCCCCTTGGCGTTTTTCCTATTTTGTTGCATTACAACCTGTAATTTAAATGGATTTGGATTTCATGTAATGGACATACACAAAATAGTCCAAATTGGTGGTGAAAAAAATTACTTGTTTCAAAAAATAAATAACGGAAAAGTGGTGCGTGCATATGTATTCACCCCCTTTGCTATGAAGCCCCTAAATAAGATCTGGTGCAACCAATTACCTTCAGAAGTCACATAATTAGTTAAATAAAGTCCACCTGTGTGCAATCTAAGTGTCACATGATCTGTCACATGATCTCAGTATACAGTGGGGAGAACAAGTATTTGATACACTGCCGATTTTGCAGGTTTTCCTACTTACAAAGCATGTAGAGGTCTGTAATTTTTATCATAGGTACACTTCAACTGTGAGACGGAATCTAAAACAAAAATCCAGAAAGTCACATTGTATGACCAGGGTTTGTAAGATTCGGTAACCAAGCCAACACGGAGTAAATCCCCATCAAATAAATGAAATACTGTCTGGTAAAAGTTGTCAGTCAGTCAGTCAATCAATCCCTTCAGCAGAAAAAGCTGTGGAGAACAACGGAGACCAACTTACAATCCAACAATGGACATTAGTGGATCTGGTCCTTGTTCATTTTGAGAAACAGCTACAATGCACACTTTATTGAACCGAACCAGGTGAAAGAGCTTCGGAGAGGAGGGTTTAGACTTGCTATTTAATGGGGAATTAAAGTAACGTTCTGGCTTTTTAAATTTTCTTTACCTCAAAATCGTTCTGTAGACCAAAAACTAGGTATGGCTATTTTCCAGATAAAAAATAAAAAATAAAAAATATGCCATTTAGCAGACGCTTTTATCCAAAGCGACTTACAGTCATGCGTGCATACATTTTTTGTGTATGGGTGGTCCCGGGGATCGAACCCACTACCTTAGCGTTACAAGCGCCGTGCTCTACCAGCTGAGCTACAGAGGACCACAGATTTTGAAAACTGCAACAAGCTTTAGGGAGGAGTGAGGTTGATTTCCTGATCTCTGCTTGTCCCACCCCCGAATTCTGGAAAAGTGGGTGTTCCAAGTTAAACAGCCATGAGACTGTAGTTGTGTGTCAGTCAGAGTGTAGTTATTCCCTCCGTAAGGCAATCAAACAGGCAAAACGTCAGTACAGAGACAAAGTGGAGTCGCAATTCAACGGCTCAGACATGAGACGTATGTGGCAGGGTCTACAGACAATCACAGATTACAAAGGGAAAACCAGCCACATCGCAGACACCGACATTTTACATTTTAGTCATTTAGCAGATGCTCTTATCCAGAGCGACTTATAGTTGGTGAGTGCATAAATTTTCATACCGACGTCTTGCTCCCAGACAAGCTAAACACATTATTTGCCCGCTTTGAGGATAACACAGTGCCACTGACGAGGCCCACTACCAAGGACTGTGGCCTCTCCTTCTCCGTGGCCGACGTGAGTAAGACATTTAAACGTGTTAACCCCCGCAAGGCTGCCAGCCCAGACGGCATCCCTAGCCGCGTCCTCAGAGCATGTTCAGACCAGCTGGCTGGAGTGTTTACAGACATATTCAATCTCTCCCTATCCCAGTCTGCTGTTCCCACATGCTTCAAGATGGCCACCATTGTTCCTGTACCCAAGAATGCTAAGGTAACTGAACTAAATGACTATCGCCCCATAACACTCACTTATGTAATCATGAAGTGCTTTGAGAGGCTAGTTAAGGATCATATCACCTCCACCTTACCTGTCACCATAGACCCACTTCAATTTGCATAATGCCCCAATAGATCCACAGACGATGCAATCGCCATCACACTGCACACTGCCCTATCCCATCTGGACAAGAGGAATACCCATGTAAGAACGCTGTTCATTGACTATAGCTCAGCATTCAACCCCATAGTACCCTCCAAGCTCATCATCAAGCTCGGGCCCTGGATCTGAACCCTGCCCTGTTCAACTGTGTCCTGGACTTCCTGACGGGCCGCCCCCAGGTGGTGAAGGTAGGAAACAACACCTCCACTTCGCTGATCCTCAACACTGGGGCCCCACAAGGGTGCATGCTCAGCCCCCTCCTGTCCTACCTGTTCACCTCTATCCCTCCCATCCCGGAGGACCTGAGCCCTAGGACTTTGTTTTTATTTAACCTGTATTTAACTAGGCAAGTCAGTTAAGAACAAATTCTTATTTACAATGACGGCCTACACCGGCCAAACCCGGACGACGCTGGGCCAATTGTGCGCCGCCCTATGGGACTCCCAATCACGTCCGGTTGTGATACAGCCTGGAATCGAACCAGGGGGTCTGTAGTGACGCCTCAAGCACTGAGATGCAGTGCCTTAGACCGCTGCGCCACTCGGGAGCCCTGGCCTGATGACTCCTGGCTGTCCCCAGTCCACCTGGTCGTGCTGCTGCTCCAGTTTCCACTCTTCTGCCTGCGGCTATGGAACCCTGACCTGTTCACCGGACGTGCTACCTTGTCCCAGACCTGCTGTTTTCAACTCTCTCTCTCTACCGCACCTGCTATTTCAACCTCTAAATGCCCGGCTATGAAAAGCCAAGTGACATTTACTCCTGATGTACTGACCTGTTGCAACCTCTACAACCACTGTGATTATTATTTGACCCTGCTGGTCATCTATGAACGTTTGAACATCTTGGAGAAAAATCTGGCCTTAATGGCCATGTACTGTTATAATCTCCACCCAGCACAGCCAGAAGGGGACTGGCCACTCCTCAGAACCTGGTTCCTCTCTAGGTTTCTTCCTAGGTTCCTGCCTTTCTAGGGAGTTTTTCCCCTCAGAGCCTGGTTCCTCTCTAGGTTTCTTCCTAGGTTCCAGCCTTTCTAGGGAGTTTTTCCTAGCCACCGTGCTTCTACATCTGCATTGCTGCTGTTTGGTGTTTTTAGGCTGGGTTTCTGTATAGCACTTTGTGACATCTGCTGATGTAAAAAGGGCTTCATAAAAAACATTAGATTTTATTTCACTGCGTGGCCACGCACGCCTCCAACTCAATCATCAAGTTTGCAGACGACACAACAGTAGTAGGCCTGATTACCAACGATGACGAGACAGCCTACAGGGAGGAGGTGAGGGCTCTGGGAGTGTGGTGCCAGGAAAATAACCTCTCACTCAACATCAACAAAACGAAGGAGATGATCGTGGACTTCAGGAAACAGCAGAGGGTGCACCCCCCTATCCACGTCAACGGGGCTGCAGTGGAGAAGGTGGAAAGCTTCAAGTTCCTCGGCGTACACATGACTGACGATCTGAAATGGTCCACCCATACAGACAGTGTGGTGAAGAAGGAGCAACAGAGCCTCTTCAATCTCAGGAGGATGAATAAATCCATCCTGGCCCCTAAAACCCTCACAAACTTTTACAGATGCACCATTGAGAGCATCCTGTAGGGCTGTATCACCGCCTGGTACGGCAACTTCTACCGCCCGCAACCGCAGGGCTTTCCAGAGGGTGGTGCGGTCTGCCCAACGCATCACCAGGTGGCAAACTACCAGCCCTCCAGGACACCTACAGCACCCGATGTCACAGGAAGGCCAAAAATATAATCAAGGACATCAACCACCCGAGCCACTGCCTGTTCACCCCGCTATCATCCAGAAGGCGAGGTCAGTACAGGTGCATCAAAGCTGAGACAGAGAGACTGAAAATCAGCTTCAGACTGTTAAATAGCCATCACTAGCCGGCTTCCACCCGGTTACTCAACCCTGCACCTTAGAGGCTGCTGCCATATATACAATTATGTTTACATACTGCTTTACTCATTTCATATGTATATACTGTATTCTATTCTACTGTATTTTAGTGAATTCTCGTCCTAATATTTATATATTTATTTTTCCATTCTTTTACCTTTAGATTTGTGTGTATAGTTGTGAATTGTTAGATACTACCACACTGTTGGAGCTAGGAAAACAAGCATTTCGCTACACCCGCAATAACATCTGCTAAATATGTGTATGTGACCATTAAAATGTGATTTGATGGGATGCGTGTGACAGTGAGTATTATACCATGTATACTATGTGATTTGATGGGATGCGTGTGACAGTGTGTATTATACCATGTATACTATGTGATTTGATGGGATGCGTGTGACAGTGAGTATTATACCATGTATACTATGTGATTTGATGGGATGCGTGTGACAGTGAGTATTATACCATGTATACTATGTGATTTGATGGGATGCGTGTGACAGTGAGTATTATACCATGTATACTATGTGATTTGATGGGATGCGTGTGACAGTGAGTATTATACCATGTATACTATGTGATTTGATGGGATGCGTGTGACAGTGAGTATTATACCATGTATACTATGTGATTTGATGGGATGCGTGTGACAGTGAGTATTATACCATGTATACTATGTGATTTGATGGGATGCGTGTGACAGTGAGTATTATACCATGTATACTATGTGATTTGATGGGATGCGTGTGACAGTGAGTATTATACCATGTATACTATGTGATTTGATGGGATGCGTGTGACAGTGAGTATTATACCATGTATACTATGTGATTTGATGGGATGCGTGTGACAGTGAGTATTATACCATGTATACTAGCTGGTCTCTCTCCTGGGTGGTCTTCTCAGCCAGAGCTACGATGGAGGCTAGGTAGAGATGGGCTGTCATCTCCTTCTCTATAGAGTCATCAACTTGTTGCTTCAACAGGCCTATACGCCTCTGGGCCTTCCTGAGAGAGAGAGAGCGAGAGAGAGAGAGGGAGAGAGAGAGAGAGAGAGAGAGAGAGAGAGAGAGAGAGAGAGAGAGAGAGAGAGAGAGAGAGAGAGAGAGAGAGAGAGAGAGAGAGAGAGAGAGAGAGAGAGAGAGAGAGAGAGAGAGAGCGAGAGAGAGAGAGAGAAGAGAGAGAGAGAGAGAGAGAGAGAGAGAGAGAGAGAGAGAGAGAGAGAGAGAGAGAGAGAGACAGAGAAGAGAGAGAGAGAGAGAGAGAGAGAGAGAGAGAGAGGAGAGAGAGAGAGAGAGAGAGAGAGAGAGAGAGAGAGAGAGAGAGCGAGAGAGAGAGAGAGAGAGAGAGAGAGAGAGAGAGAGAGCAGAGAGAGAGAGAGAGCGAGAGAGAGCAGAGAGAGAGAGAGAGAGAGAGCAGAGAGAGAGAGAGAGAGAGAGAGAGAGCGAGAGAGAGAGAGAGAGAGAGAGCGAGAGAGAGCGAGAGAGAGAGAGCGAGAGAGAGCGAGAGAGAGAGAGCGAGAGAGAGAGAGAGAGAGAGAGAGAGAGCGAGAGAGAGAGAGAGAGCGAGAGAGAGAGAGAGAGACAAACAGAGAGAGAGAGAGAGACAGAGAGAGAGAGAGAGAGAGAGAGCGAGAGAGAGAGAGAGCGAGAGAGAGAGACAAACAGAGAGAGGAGAGAGAGAGAGAGGAGAGAGAGGAGGAGGAGGAGGGTGGGGAAGTAGATACAGAGTGAGGGAGAGAGAGAGAGAGAGAGAGAGAGAGAGGGCATTGAGTTGATCACAGGAATCAGGAATCATTTCTCTTCAAGCTAACACCTTGCTGAGAGATTACCACATTGAGATTGAGGGCTGTCAGTTCACTGTTACATTCAGGGAGCTAACAGCTGTTCTCACTGAATCTCAAGATACATACAGCAACTACTGTCTGTTTCTGCATCCCAAATGGAATCCTATTCCCTACAAGGTTACATACAGCAACTACTGTCTGTTTCTGCATCCCAAATGGAATCCTATTCCCTACAAGGTTACATACAGCAACTACTGTCTGTTTCTGCATCCCAAATGGAATCCTATTCTCTACAAGGTTACATACAGCAACTACTGTCTGTTTCTGCATCCCAAATGGAATCCTATTCCCTACAAGGTTACATACAGCAACTACTGTCTGTTTCTGCATCCCAAATGGAATCCTATTCCCTACAAGGTTACATACAGCAACTACTGTCTGTTTCTGCATCCCAAATGGAATCCTATTTCCTACAAGGTAACTGCCAAAATAAAGGAAACACTTCAGTAAATGAGGGTCGTGGCTCTGTGTGGGGTGCGTTTTACTGCCATGGTTCAGGTCCACTCAACCCCTTAGAGGACATGGTTCAGGTCCACTCAACCCCTTAGAGGGCATGGTTCAGGTCCACTCAACCCCTTAGAGGACATGGTTCAGGTCCACTCAACCCCTTAGAGGGCATGGTTCAGGTCCACTCAACCCCTTAGAGGGCATGGTTCAGGTCCACTCAACCCCTTAGAGGGCATGGTTCAGGTCCACTCAACCCCTTAGAGGGCATGGTTCAGGTCCACTCAACCCCTTAGAGGGCATGGTTCAGGTCCACTCAACCCCTTAGAGGGCATGGTTCAGGTCCACTCAACCCCTTAGAGGGCATGGTTAACGCCAATAAATACAGAGCCGTTCTGAGTGATCACCTTCAACCAATGGTGAAGCATTTCGATCCTGATGGGAGTGGTCTCTTCCAGGATGACAATGCCCCCCATCCACAGGGCACAACTGGTCACTGAATGGTTTGATGAGCATGAACACGATGTAAACCATATGCCCTGGCCGTCTCAGTCACTAGATGGGAGATTCTGGAGCGGCGCCTGAGACAGTGTTTTCCACCACCATCAACAATACACCAAATTATGGAATTTCTCATGGAAGAATGGAGTGGCATCCCTCCAATAGAGTTCCAGACGTAGAATCTATGCCAAGGTGCATTGAAGCGGTTCTGGCTGGTGGCCCAACGCCCTGTTAAGACAGACACCAAGGAGCATTGAAGCTGTTCTGGCTGGTGGCCCAACGCCCTGTTAAGGCACTTTATGTTGGGGTTTCATTTATTCTGGCAGACCAGACTGTGGCCCTTCTCCTCTCCAGAGGATCCCTGAGATTTATCAATAACATGTTCTTCTGACTGGAACCAGACTGTGGCCCTTCTCCTCTCCATAGGATCCCTGAGATGTATCAATAACATGTTCTTCTGACTGGAACCAGACTGTGGCCCTTCTCCTCTCCATAGGATCCCTGAGATTTAACAATAACATGTTCTTCTGACTGGAACCAGACTGTGGCCCTTCTCCTCTCCAGAGGATCCCTGAGATTTATCAATAACATGTTCTTCTGACTGGAACCAGACTGTGGCCCTTCTCCTCTCCATAGGATCCCTGAGATTTATCAATAACATGTTCTTCTGACTGGAACCAGACTGTGGCCCTTCTCCTCTCCATAGGATCCCTGAGATTTATCAATAACATGTTCTTCTGACTGGAACCAGACTGTGGTCCTTCTCCTCTCCATATGCTCCCTGAGATTTATCAATAACATGTTCTTCTGACTGGAACCAGACTGTGGCCCTTCTCCTCTCCATAGGATCCCTGAGATTTAACAATAACATGTTCTTCTGACTGGAACCAGACTGTGGCCCTTCTCCTCTCCATAGGATCCCTGAGATTTAACAATAACATGTTCTTCTGACTGGAACCAGACTGTGGCCCTTCTCCTCTCCATAGGATCCCTGAGATTTATCAATAACATGTTCTTCTGACTGGAACCAGACTGTGGCCCTTCTCCTCTCCAGAGGATCCCTGAGATTTATCAATAACATGTTCTTCTGACTGGAACCAGACTGTGGCCCTTCTCCTCTCCATAGGATACCTGAGATTTATCAATAACATGTTCTTCTGACTGGAACCAGACTGTGGCCCTTCTCCTCTCCAGAGGATCCCTGAGATTTATCAATAACATGTTCTTCTGACTGGAACCAGACTGTGGCCCTTCTCCTCTCCATAGGATACCTGAGATTTATCAATAACATGTTCTTCTGACTGGAACCAGACTGTGGCCCTTCTCCTCTCCATAGGATACCTGAGATTTAACAATAACATGTTCTTCTGACTGGAACCAGACTGTGGCCCTTCTCCTCTCCATAGGATCCCTGAGATTTATCAATAACATGTTCTTCTGACTGGAACCAGACTGTGGCCCTTCTCCTCTCCATAGGATCCCTGAGATTTATCAATAACATGTTCTTCTGACTGGAACCAGACTGTGGCCCTTCTCCTCTCCATAGGATACCTGAGATTTAACAATAACATGTTCTTCCTCCCTTTCTCACTCAGTAGATTTCCATACCCTCAGTTCTAATACGGTAACATGACTGAGGATATTTCAAGTTTAGAAGTTAGTACCCAACACCTGTTACCATAAGGACCTGTTGCCATACCATTTTGGCAGTTCCCATAAGGCTCTGGTCAAAAGTAGTACACTATATAGGGAATAGGGAGCCATTTGGGATGTAACCTCTGTCTCTAGTTAGCTGTTGGCATGTCGAGACATCACAACCTCTGGATGTCAGCAGTGAGGTTAGGGTCAGGGTTAAGGTCAGAGGTCAGGGTCTGTGTACCTGTTGGCATGTCGAGACACCTCCAGTTCAGCCTCCATCCTCTGGATGTCAGCAGCCAGGTTGGTTTTGTCCAACACCAGATGGTTCTTCTCTGTCTGTAGACTAGTCACTCTCTGCTGCAGCTCCTCCACCACACTCTGCTGACGGCCTGAATCAGCCTCCAGCTGGCTAGAGTAGAGAGCCCACACACAGACACACACACCACACACAGACACACACACAGACACACACACACACACACACATACACACACACAGACACACACACACACACACACACACACACACAAAACACACAAACACACAGACATGCACACACACACACACACAAAACACACAAACACACAAACGCACAAACACACAAACACACAAACACACAGACATGCATGCACACACACATACACACACACACACAAACACGCACATACACACACACTTTTAGTGTTTGAGATGTGTGAGGTGATAATTAAAGCCATCTACAGCCACTAAGTCATGTTCCACATCTCTGTTATATGGTGCAGATCAATAGTCTAACAGTGGGTTTACTGCAGTACCAAACCCAGAACAGGAGGGTAGCTGATCAATAGTCTAACAGTGGGTTTACTGCAGTACCAAACCCAGAACAGGAGGGTAGCTGATCAATAGTCTAACAGTGGGTTTACTGCAGTACCAAACCCAGAACAGGAGGGTAGCTGACATTTTGAGGCCACGTCTAAATCTATGACCACGTCTGAAGTAACGCCCTACAAACACTGAGTATGAGGAAAACCTACAGGCTTACTGACAACATAGTAGGGAGAGGAAAACCTACAGGCTTACTGACAACATAGTTGGGAGAGGAAAACCTACAGGCTTACTGACAACATAGGAGGGAGAGGAAAACCTACAGGCTTACTGACAACATAGTTGGGAGAGGAAAACCTACAGGCTTACTGACAACATAGGAGGGAGAGGAAAACCTACAGGCTTACTGACAACATAGTTGGGAGAGGAAAACCTACAGGCTTACTGACAACATAGTTGGGAGAGGAAAACCTACAGGCTTACTGACAACATAGGAGGGAGAGGAAAACCTACAGGCTTACTGACAACATAGGAGGGAGAGGAAAACCTACAGGCTTACTGTCAACAGTTGGTGAGAGTAAAACCAACAGGCTTACTGACAACATGTTGGGAGTGTAAAACCTACAGGCTTACTGACAACATAGGAGGGAGAGGAAAACCTACAGGCTTACTGACAACATAGGAGGGAGAGGAAAACCTACAGGCTTACTGACAACATAGTTGGGAGAGGAAAACCTACAGGCTTACTGACAACATAGTTGGGAGTCGGGGAGGAATTAAGCCATCTCGTCTCACCAGATCTAAGCTCTGATAACAGAATAGTCATGTGATCTGTCTGTCTAGTTGTAATCTCAGCTCTGATAACAGAATAGTCATGTGATCTGTCTGTCTAGTTGTAATCTCAGCTCTGATAACAGAATAGTCATGTGATCTGTCTGTCTGGTTGTAATCTCAGCTCTGATAACAGAATAGTCATGTGATCTGTCTGTCTGGTTGTAATCTCAGCTCTGATAACAGAATAGTCATGTGATCTGTCTGTCTGGTTGTAATCTCAGCTCTGATAACAGAATAGTCATGTGATCTGTCTGTCTAGTTGTAATCTCAGCTCTGATAACAGAATAGTCATGTGATCTGTCTGTCTAGTTGTAAACTCAGCTCTGATAACAGAATAGTCATGTGATCTGTCTGTCTAGTTGTAATCTCAGCTCTGATAACAGAATAGTCATGTGATCTGTCTGTCTAGTTGTAATCTCAGCTCTGATAACAGAATAGTCATGTGATCTGTCTGTCTGGTTGTAGTCTCAGCTCTGATAACAGAATAGTCATGTGATCTGTCTGTCTGGTGTGAAAAGGAACGTATGGCAGTATATAGTGTATCTGTGTGATATAGGGTGGTATGCAGTCAGCTACATATACCACTCTAAGACTGTGTCCCAAACAGCACCCCATTCCCTAATATAGTGCACTACACCCCCTATAGGCCCTGATCAGAGTAGTCCAGTATGTAGGGAAGAGGGTGCCATTTGGGCCGCTGCCCAATTCATGAAGTATTCAGCTGGAAGTCTTACAAGTCATTTGAGCCAATTAATAGAGTGGAATGGAAAGGTTATCACTAAAAGTATATTAGTCTAATAGGTCCAATTTATAAAGGCAATATTTGATGAAAGGAATTTCCAATGAAAGAGACGTAACGGGTGGTGGATGGAGTCGGTTAGAGGATGTTGTTCTCTGGGTATACCTGGTCCTCTCTGGCTCTTAATGAATGGATTTATTCAGACCCAGTCAACTGAGCCCTCCTGTAGCTCAGTTGGTAGAGCATGGCGCTTGCAACGCCAGGGTTGTGGGTTCGTTTCCCATGGTGGGCCCAGATAGAGCATGGTGCTTGCAACGCCAGGGTTGTGGGTTCATTTCCCACGGGGGGCCAGTATGAAAAATATATGCACTCACTAACTGTAGGTGGCTCTGGATAAGAGCGTCTGCTAAATGACTCACTAACTGTAAGTGGCTCTGGATAAGAGCGCCTGCTAAATGACTAAAATGTAAAAATGTATTTGAAGACTCTTCCTCTGAAGGTCCATTGAAGTTAGTCTGGGGAGTCTGTAGCGAATCTATCTACCGATTGAGTTTGTGTCAGTCAGTATCTTTGTACAGTTTGAGTCGGTGTATTTATAACCATCTACAGTTTGAGTCGGTGTATTTATAACCATCTACCGTTTGAGTCGGTGTATTTATAACCATCTACTGTTTGAGTCGGTGTATTTATAACCATCTACCGTTTGAGTCGGTGTATTTATAACCATCTACCGTTTGAGTCGGTGTATTTATAACCATCTACCGTTTGAGTCGGTGTATTTATAACCATCTACCGTTTGAGTTTGGTTGCGATAGCGTGGTGTTCGTCCCAGCTGACAGCGTTCTCCAGACTGCACCGTGTCTGGAGGTGTTCTGCCTGCAGAGTGTGGAGCTCTCGCCTCGTCTCCTCCAGCTCCCCCTCCAGCCTCTGCTTCTCTGCCTCCAGCAACATCAGCTGCTTACACACCTTAGAGACTGGAGAGGGGGGGAGGAGGAGGGAGGGGGGAGGAGAGGAGAGGAGAGGAGAGGAGAGGAGAGGAGAGGAGAGGAGAGGAGAGGAGAGGAGAGGAGAGGAGAGGAGAGGAGAGGAGAGGAGAGGAGAGGAGAGGAGAGGAGAGAGGGAGGGAGGGGAGGAGAGGAGAGGAGAGAGGGAGGGAGGAGGGAGAGAGGGAGGAGGGGAGGAGAGGAGAGAGGAGGGAGGGGAGAGGGAGGGAGGAGGGGAGGAGAGGAGAGAGGAGGGAGGGAGGGGGGGAACAGTTAATGGAGATCCTTGATAACTTTCAATTCTGTGAAGAATTCTACCATACACCTACAGCAGGGTTTGAGAACGACAATTTGATACAGTGTTAATCTGAATGTATAGAATGTACAAACAGAATATAGCTAGTTTATATAGTAGAGTCTGAAAGTGGGGATTACTGGTGTCTGTCCCTCCCTACCCTCAGTCAAATGTCTCCCGTGACTGTCCTTAGCCTTAGCATGCTGCACCTCCAGCTGGTCTATCAGGACCTGGTTCTCCTGAAGTACCAGACGGGCCTGCTCCTGGAGCTGCCTCCTGGGGAGGAGAGGGGGGGAGGGGAGGGAGGAGAGGAGGGGGGAGGTGGGAGGAGAGGAGGGGGAGGTGGGAGGGAAAGGAGGAGGAGAGGAGGGGGTGGGAGGAGAGGAGGGGGAGGTGGGAGGAGAGGAGGGGGGAGGAGGGAGGAGAGGAGGGGGGAGGAGGGAGGAGAGGAGGGGGAGGGGAGGGAGGAGAGGAGGGGGGAGGAGAGGAGGGGGAGTGGGAGGGAAAGGGGGAGGAGAGGAGGGGGGAGATAGAAAAATGTCAAGACAGTCTCTCCTCTCTCTCTCTCACACACACACACACAGACAAACAGACAGACAGACATAGAGACAGAGAGACTGAGAGAGACAGAGACAGAGACAGAGACAGAGAGAGAGACAGAGACAGAGACAGAGAGACAGAGAGACAGAGAGACAGAGAGACAGAGAGAGAGAGAGAGAGAGAGAGAGAGAGAGAGAGAGAGAGAGAGAGAGAGCCAAAGTACTCACCACTCCTTGTGGCTGACTCCTCCTGTCTGTTTCAGGTCCTGGTGTAACTTCTGGTTCTCCTGCACCACCTCCTCCACACGGCCCCGGAACCTCCTCAACTCCTCCTAGACACAATCAATCAATCAATTAAAAAACACAACTAAGCGTTCACCCTGGATCACAATCACAAGCACTGCCTGGACAGCTCACAGAGCTCAGTCTAGCAGCTGTCCTTACAGGTGAACACTACTCCAGGACTAATCCCAGCTATCCTAACAGGTGAACACTACTCCAGGACTAATCCCAGCTATCCTAACAGGTGAACACTACTCCAGGACTAATCCCAGCTATCCTAACAGGTGAACACTACTCCAGTACTAATCTCAGCTATCCTAACAGGTGAACACTACTCCAGTACTAATCCCAGCTATCCTAACAGGTGAACACTACTCCAGGACTAATCCCAGCTATCCTAACAGGTGAACACTACTCCAGGACTAATCCCAGCTATCCTAACAGGTGAACACTACTCCAGTACTAATCCCAGCTATCCTAACAGGTGAACACTACTCCAGTACTAATCCCAGCTATCCTAACAGGTGAACACTACTCCAGTACTAATCCCAGCTATCCTAACAGGTGAACACTACTCCAGTACTAATCCCAGCTATCCTAACAGGTGAACACTACTCCAGGACTAATCCCAGCTATCCTAACAGGTGAACACTACTCCAGGACTAATCCCAGCTATCCTAACAGGTGAACACTACTCCAGTACTAATCCCAGCTATCCTAACAGGTGAACACTACTCCAGGACTAATCCCAGCTATCCTAACAGGTGAACACTACTCCAGTACTAATCCCAGCTATCCTAACAGGTGAACACTACTCCAGTACTAATCCCATCTATCCTAACAGGTGAACACTGCTCCAGTACTAATCCCAGCTATCCTAACAGGTGAACACTACTCCAGGACTAATCCCAGCTATCCTAACAGGTGAACACTACTCCAGTACTAATCCCAGCTATCCTAACAGGTGAACACTACTCCAGTACTAATCCCAGCTATCCTAACAGGTGAACACTACTCCAGGACTAATCCCAGCTATCCTAACAGGTGAACACTGCTCCAGTACTAATCCCAGCTATCCTAACAGGTGAACACTACTCCAGTACTAATCCCAGCTATCATAACAGGTGAACACTACTCCAGGACTAATCCCAGCTATCCTAACAGGTGAACACTACTCCAGGACTAATCCCAGCTATCCTAACAGGTGAACACTACTCCAGTACTAATCCCAGCTATCCTAACAGGTGAACACTACTCCAGGACTAATCCCAGCTATCCTAACAGGTGAACACTACTCCAGTACTAATCCCAGCTATCCTAACAGGTGAACACTACTCCAGTACTAATCCCAGCTATCCTAACAGGTGAACACTACTCCAGTACTAATCCCAGCTATCCTAACAGGTGAACACTACTCCAGGACTAATCCCAGCTATCCTAACAGGTGAACACTACTCCAGGACTAATCCCAGCTATCCTAACAGGTGAACACTACTCCAGGACTAATCCCAGCTATCCTAACAGGTGAACACTGCTCCAGTACTAATCCCAGCTATCCTAACAGGTGAACACTACTCCAGGACTAATCCCAGCTATCCTAACAGGTGAACACTACTCCAGTACTAATCCCAGCTATCCTAACAGGTGAACACTACTCCAGGACTAATCCCAGCTATCCTAACAGGTGAACACTACTCCAGTACTAATCCCATCTATCCTAACAGGTGAACACTACTCCAGGACTAATCCCAGCTATCCTAACAGGTGAACACTACTCCAGTACTAATCCCATCTATCCTAACAGGTGAACACTACTCCAGGACTAATCCCAGCTATCCTAACAGGTGAACACTACTCCAGTACTAATCCCATCTATCCTAACAGGTGAACACTACTCCAGTACTAATCCCATCTATCCTAACAGGTGAACACTACTCCAGTACTAATCCCAGCTATCCTAACAGGTGAACACTACTCCAGTACTAATCCCATCTATCCTAACAGGTGAACACTACTCCAGGACTAAACCCAGCTATCCTAACAGGTGAACACTACTCCAGTACTAATCCCATCTATCCTAACAGGTGAACACTACTCCAGTACTAATCCCAGCTATCCTAACAGGTGAACACTACTCCAGTACTAATCCCATCTATCCTAACAGGTGAACACTACTCCAGTACTAATCCCAGCTATCCTAACAGGTGAACACTACTCCAGTACTAATCCCATCTATCCTAACAGGTGAACACTACTCCAGTACTAATTCCAGCTATCCTAACAGGTGAACACTACTCCAGTACTAATCCCAGCTATCCTAACAGGTGAACACTACTCCAGTACTAATCCCAGCTATCCTAACAGGTGAACACTACTCCAGGACTAATCCCAGCTATCCTAACAGGTGAACACTACTCCAGTACTAATCCCAGCTATCCTAACAGGTGAACACTACTCCAGGACTAATCCCAGCTATCCTAACAGGTGAACACTACTCCAGTACTAATCCCAGCTATCCTAACAGGTGAACACTACTCCAGTACTAATCACTTTGAAGGTTTCTACTGATCTTAAAGAGATCGAGCCTACTAGTATTAGCTCTCCATCTGAATTTGGCACCAGCTTCTTCAACAAACAAACAAACAGAGCACCACATGCATCCACTTACAATAACTGATGTGTAAGACCTGTCTCTGCTGCATATCAACTGTACTATACCCTATATCAGGACCTGTCTCTGCTGCATATCAACTGTACTATACCCTATATCAGGACCTGTCTCTGCTGCATATCAACTGTATTATACCCTATATCAGGACCTGTCTCTGCTGCATATCAACTGTATTATACCCTATATCAGGACCTGTCTCTGCTGCATATCAACTGTACTATACCCTATATCAGGAACTGTCTCTGCTGCATATCAACTGTATTATACCCTATATCAGGACCTGTCTCTGCTGCATATCAACTGTATTATACCCTATATCAGGATCTGTCTCTGCTGCATATCAATTGTACTATACCCTATATCAGGACAATCCAGCTCTTGAAATCCAGAACAGTACAACTTCTACAGACACACAGTATAAAAGACAGATCGGGAGGAGGACAGCTGCTGGCTAGTATTTATACAGTTGAAGTCGGAAGTTTACATACACTGAGGTTGGAGTCATTAAAACTCTTTTTTCAACCACTCCACAAATGTATTGTTAACAAACTATAGTTTTGGCAAGTTGGTCGGGACATCTACTTTGTGCATGACACAAGTAATTTTTCCAACAATTGTTTACAGACAGATGATTTCACTTATAATTCACTGTATCACAATTCCAGTGGGTCAGAAGTTTACATACACTAAGTTGACTGTGCATTTAAACAGCTTGGAAAATTCCAGAAAATGATGTCATGGCTTTAGAAGCTTCTGATAGGCTAACTGGCATAATTTTAGTCAATTGGAGGTGTACCTGTGGATTTATTTCAAGGCCTACCTTCAAACTCAGTGCCTCTTTGCTTGACATCATGGGAAAATCAAAAGAAATCAGCCAAGACCTCCGAAAAAAATTTGTAGACCTCCATAAGTCTGGTTCATCCTTGGGAGCAATTTCCAAAAGCCTGAAGGTACCACGTTCATCTGTACAAACAATAGTACGCAAGTATAAACACCATGGGACCACGCAGCCGTCATACCACTCAGGAAGTCGACGTGTTCTGTCTCCTAGAGATTAACGTACTTTGGTGCGAAAAGTGCAAATCAATCCCAGAACAACAGCAAAGGACCTTGTGAAGATGCTGGAGGAAACAGGTACAAAAGTATCTATATCCACAGTAAAACGAGTCCTATATCGACATAACCTGAAAGGCCGCTCAGCAAGGAAGAAGCCACTGCTCCAAAACCGCCATAACAAAACCAGACTACGGTTTGCAACTGCACATGGGGACAAAGATCGTACTTTTTGGAGAAATGTCCTCTGGTCTGATGAAACAAAAATAGAACTGTTTGGCCATAATGACCATCGTTATGTTTGGAGGAAAAAGGGGGATGCTTTCAAGCCGAAGAACACCATCCCAACCTTGAAACACGGGGGTGGCAGCATCATGCTGTGGGGGTGCTTTGCTGCAGGAGGGACTGGTGCACTTCACAAAATAGATGGCATCATGAGGAAGGAAAATGATGTGGATATATTGAAGCAACATCTCAAGACATCAGTCAGGAAGTTAAAGCTTGGTCGCAAATAGGTCTTCCAAATGGACAATGACCCCAAGCATACTTCCAAAGTTGTGGCAAAATGGCTTAAGGACAACAAAGTCAAGGTATTGGAGTG